>NC_083760.1:61962601-62120101 GCF_963514075.1 Conger conger | reverse complement strand
ACTTCGCTCATATGACTAATTAGACGAGCTTCACGCTGGGCTGTTCTTTTTGATGCTGATCCCTGGTGCTAATTGCCACGTCCGTCCTGGGCAGCGCAAGGTTAAGTTCAAATGCAGCACCGTCTAAACCTCCCAAGCCCCCGCCCCTGCGCTGCCCTGACCCAGGGATGGCGGGGGCCCGCGGTGGACAGACCGGGGAGGGCCGCTCATTCGCCATCACTGTGGAATTAACGTTCAGAAGGTCAAACCGTTCAGATTGGGCTGTGGGGAAGTGGCTCTTTCCCCAGATTAGGCTCATTAAGGACTCGCAACAAGAGGGTGGGATCTAGATTACAGAGTTCTCTCCAGAAAAAATACATTACATTGTAATCACATAGTAGGCCTACACACTTTTATCACAAAAGTTGAGAACATAAGTGTTTGTATCTGATCGCTCTCTCTCTCTCTCTCTCTCTCTCTCTCTCTCTCTCTCTCTCTCTCTCTCTCTCTCTCTCTCTCTCTCTCACACACACACACACACACACTCATACACACACACACACACACACACACACACACAAACTAAACAAAAGGAGAAATGTACAAAAGGACAGAGGTTGCACTGCCACATGAACTGTTGAATGTTTCATTACTGGACTGATAAATTGTTATCAGTGCCTGTTATTACCATTAAAATGAACTTTTATGTAACATTGGCCTGTGATGGAAGTTTAGCACAAATGGACTCGGGTCCCAATGGTCAAGAACATGTGCGGCTGTTACAGCAACCTTTAATGATCCTTTATGAGAGTTGAGCTCTCGCCTTCCCCTTCACGCTTTATCTTTTTCTTTTTCTCTCACTCCTTCTGTCTCCCCCTTCTCTCTAAGCAGATTTTTAGTGGATAATTTTGCATATGGTTATAGCTATGAACAGGCACACTTGGGAGCAGCTATGGGGGAAGGGTGTCCTCTCAGTGAACATGGAGAAACATCTCTTTACTGACTGTAGTCACTTAACACACCTGCTTACAATAGTCAGACAAGGGTTCAGGCTAAACATGTTGGGGACTTTATGTGGAGATGTGTGTTTTGGACCAAAATGCATTTTTGAAAAATTGGTTTCTGAGTTATTTCATATGAAAGTGGTTAACATGGTTAACCTATGGAAATCATATCTTGGCTAAGGGGTCAGTAGATCCCATAATGTTAAAAGGTATTGTGCCTGCACTCTTGAAAGTAGAATTTTCTCATTCTCTCCTATTTTCATCAGGCAAATGATCAAAAATGTTTGTGTATGTGTGTGTGTATTTTCTCTATTAATTTTCTATGGTGAAGCCTGGGATGCTTTTGAGTTACTTTTTTGTACTTATTCCTCATTGATTTATTATGGTTATTATCAGTGGTCACATTATATATTATTTTGTGACATGCGTTAAACAAAAGGTAAAATGTTTTTAAAGTCAAGGGCCACCTTTTCTCACTAAACTCTCTATCCCTGCCACGCTCATTCAGCCAAAGGACAAAGAGTCCAACCTCATTGCCATCCTCCTCTCCCCCAGCCTCCAGGCCTGTCTGACATGAATATTGAACATTCTTCTGGTTGAACAAGTGTAAGATCCTAAAATGGGAATGTTTGACTCCACATGTCCCATGAATAATTGAGGAGCTCGGTGGTTAAAATGTGTACTAATGTGATTTAACAGGCATTCTGTTAGATGGACCCAAGGCCCTCCCGAAGGGACAATGCTCAGCCCCAGAATGAGCAGCTTCACTGACCAAAGTGTTACTGATGGGTGAGAGAAGAGTCCAGCACCTGCAAACCCTTTTCACAGCATCACACGGGCTGCTGTCTCTGTTTTAGCAGCGTTGTCACAGTGATAAAAGCTACATGGAGTGTGTCAGAAAGGAAGGAGGCATTGAGACAGACAAGGGAGTAAATCTCTGTTGGGTTCAACCCTGACAACATGCCTTTAAGATGTGGCTTAATTGTATTTTTGTCCCCTGTCACCGTCCCCTAGAGTCTGCCCCTCTGGGGCTGCCAGTGACCACTGTTTCAGATGTGAAATGTTAGCCCTCATGCTAAGTTGTTCGCTTCAACTGGATTTATCCTTTTTACTTTGAGTTCTTTATTCCACACTTTCCCATAACAGATTTTTTTACAGTTTTGTGGATCACAAAAGCCTTTGCCATGAGATGCAAACCTGGCAGAAATATTTGAGAGGAGTTATTTATGTGTATGTTGTTGGGCAACTGCCTTGGTCCTGGAGATCTGCAATCCTGTAGGTTTTCATTCCAATCCTAACAAAGCACATCTCATTCAGCAGCTAGAGATCACAGTGAGCTGCTAATTCAGAGAATCAGGTATGCTAAGTTGTGGTTGAAATGAAAACCTACAAGATGGTAGATACAGGGTTGGGCAGCTCTGTCGTTTGATATTTTGCCCATCGGTGTTGGCATGTCATGAGCCATATCATGAGGGGGAAGTCTGTAACCTAGTGGTTAAGGTGCATGACTGGTTCAATCCCCAATAAGATCTGCACAGCTGTTGGGCCCCTAATCGACCCAACATTTGAGCCAAAATCCAGTGGATGTCGACCAGCAGATGTTTTTCAAAGATACTTAACAAGGATAGATGGCTTAGTCACAGAGATTCTCATAACAGTTTTTTCTCATAACAGTTTAACACAAAAACTTCCTGAGTGTCTGGAGGTGAGAGTCCTAACTCCCCTTGTCCCCCATCAGGCAATCTCTTCAGCTTTTCACACTCAGGTTGAAGGGACATAAGGGGGGGGGGGGGAGTGGGGGTGAAGGGGGATTACAGGCGAGTGGGGAGTCAGAGTGCTAACAGCCGCCAATGCAAGAGACAGCCAAAGAGCCATATGTGCTAAGAGCTCGATTAATGCTGCTGAGCTGGACCCTTCTTCTTTCCAAGCACCGCCTTCCTCTGCTCTTCTGTGCCCCCCCTCCCTCAGCCAGACTCATGTAAAGGAGCAACTTGGGCTTTGAGAGCAGCCGTCTTCATTCTCTTTCCCCATTCTGCAGGTGCTGTGACACATATGGTGTCAACATACCTGCCGGCCACACAAGATGCTGTGTTCATTTTGTTTTCCAATTTTATATGTTTTTGACAAGACACAAGTATATAAGGACATGAGACTATTTGATGATAAGAACAGATCATTAAGCCCAACTTGTCACGGATGTGGACAGAGGAACCAATCACAACCCAGTTCTTGGCAAAGCAGGTGTTTCTATTAAACAGTTCATAGTTAATACAGGCAAAGGTTGAATATCGACAATCAGGAACAATGCAGCTAAGCAAGAAGGTAGACGATGAAGCAGGCAATGGGTTAAATACGGGAAGGCAGTCCAAACAAGTAACAGTACAAAACACAGTCCAAGAATCGTAATCCAGGAAGTCAAACAGGAACGATAACAGGAAATACAAGAAACAAAAGCCAAATCCAAAAGAAGTCAAGGTACACAAACTGGGTCGGTACACAAAACAGGCAGGCAGAAAAGTGCTGGAGAGTATGGTTGGGACACATAACAATCTGGCAAGGAACTGAACAAACAGGCAGGTTTAAATACACTGACAAATGAACTAAAATGACAGTTGTGAGAGCTGGGAGATAAGGAGACACAGGTGAGTGATGGATTATGGCAAGTACACAGGGACAAAAAGCACGAGAACAAAGGTAATGAAAAGGAAAACGCTAGGAGACAGGAGAATAGGATGTGACACAATAAGACATTTTTGTCTGTATTATTTCATTGCTGTGGTGCTTGGCAATAGCATAGGCCAATGGTGGTGGTAGCTGTAGTGTCTTTAATATTGTGTGAAAACTTGTCCACAGGTCTTTGATGTGTTATAGATTTTTTTGTCTCCTACGATTTGCACTCTTGTTATGTTAGCATCTGCCGTCATGTTAGCATCTGCACCCTTTTTCAAACTGGTTAATTAAAGTAATCCCTCGTAAAAAAGAAAAAACCTGCTAGACCTGGCCCAGGTATTGCCATGCATTTGTTTGAGCCACCAGCCACATCTCAGCTGCCCAGCTGTCTGTTGGAAAGCCCCACGTCACAGCCCTGAACCCTTAATGTGGCATGCAGCACAGAAGTGGAAAGATGGCTGTGAGATCTTCTCTTCCTTGCTCTAATGAAATAATCTGAAGAAAATAGCTGAATTTGGTAATTTAATTTAGCATATGATTAAAAAGAAGCAGAATAAAATATTAAATATATTTGAAAATGATTTGAGATGTAGATGTTTGTAAACAGATGTTTCAGTGATATACTTGCTATACCTCAGGCTGCTGCAGATGGCTACATAATGGGTAGCCCCCGACAGACACACACACAGAAACGGAGGAATTAAAAAGGAGTTGTGGGGCTTCATGTCTGCTGGTTTTAGGGCACATGGAGTTAATTTGCTTCTGGGAGGATTTGGATCAGGAGGCAAGGCCACTTCACGGATAAAAAAGTAGGATTAACAACGATGCTAAAATAACACTGTAGAAACTGGGGCAAATCTACATTACTGCATGAAAGGCTCATTGTTCCTCGGTTAGTGTTTTTTAATTGTATTATAGGTTCATGATGATGATGAGGATGATGATGATTATATTACTATAATATTGCTATTCAGGAAGTTACTGTCATTGTATTTATGGAAATAAAATTCAACTTTTTGAATATTACCACTGTGAAAATCATCTTGAATGATCTATCACAATGTTATTTTATCACCTTAACAGCAATAGGAGCCCTTTGAGAACTGCAGTACAGAGGGCTGAGGCCCACTGTTTCTAACCACAGTTCCACACTGCAACCTGGCCTGAGGAATCTGAAGCTAAGCTTTACTGGAATGACTGCAGTGTTAATTAAGCAGCAGTGAGAGTATGGTGAGACTGGGGACATTCCAGACCTGCACGGAACAGTGGCGAGTGACTGCAGGGAAGACATTTCAGGAGACGGGGGGGGGGGGGGGGGGGTGAGCGGTGAAGTCAATGAGAAGTACAGCAGAATATCCCCACCAGTTTGCTATCGATATACAGTACATGCATATGACAATGAACCCATGTACACTGCCTCCCTTTGTCAGTATTAGCCAAATTAAAACTATGGTGTGGTTATGGATTGAGGCGGGTGAAAAATGAGGGTGTGTGTGGTTTGTCAAATTCCCCTGATGAAGTGTAAAGGGGAGATCAGTCAGGCATATTGGGGCTGATGAGCAGGGCACAGTGGTGGGGGGGGGGGGGGGGGCTGGGGGGTGGCAATCTTATTAAAGTGAAGGGAGAGGGGAAGGGTTGGAGTGTTTAGAAGGGGGGGCAGGAGCAACAGAGGAGGACTCCCTCGTGCCTCCAGCCAAGCAGAAAATCTCTGTGAAATTAGTTACAGCAATGACAGCCTTCAGGAGCTTTCATCCAGCGCAGCAGGAGTCTGGCTGGGGCCCCAGTGTAGATCACCCCCATCATGCCCCAGCCCCCCTCCCCTGCCCCAGACCCCCTGGTCCCGGTCCATTACCACAGGTAGGTAGCGCCACACTTGTCTGCGTTTCCCTGGTGACCTAGCGCTGGTCGTTTAGCTGTTAAACAGCCCCGGTGCATTAGCACCCCACCACAGGCGCGAAGAAAACAACTGCCACCGAACTCGTGGCTAAATATCTAAATGATGTGTGTGATGTGAGTGCATGTGGGGGGCAGGGGGGGGGTCACTGTTCACCCTCTCCCCTCTGATCTTTACTGTGTGTCACAGTGTGCTCTGTATAACACTGATTATTATTTACATACTTTTCATAATACCACGTTATACTTGTGTATATATTTTCTGATATTGTGTGTTCAGTCATTGTATGACACCTTTGTCACTCATAGAGGAAATGTGTAAATATTGAGGAATATCAAAAACACTTAAGCAGGTGCATACTGTCAGTCTCAAGGATCGGAATAGGGTCACATGACCAGATTGACTCAAACCACAATGTGTTTTCCACTTGAACAGCCTTTACGAATTCTAATTTGTGAATGTTATAATTTTTTCTGATTTCAATCAATGAACACAGAGCATTGTTCCATTGCTGGTAAAATATATTGCTCCATTTCATTACGCAGAGTTAAGGACAAAGTAAATGTGATGCAATTTTAAATTCTGTTTGTTGTTTAGTATTTTGACAGCTGATGTGTCTCTTAAGCAATTTTGTTTTTGTGAAAAAGTATTGTCCAATACCCTACTTAGCTTTAATCTTCTGCTAATGCAAAAAGAATCAACCAACTGTTCTTGATCCTCGTCAATATATGGATGAACAAATGTAATTACAAGATTGGCACATAATAGTTTAGGGCAGATGACAGAAAAAAAACAGGAAAAGGACAAATGTGTATCATGTCACTTAAAGACTGTGATTTGCACAACAATCTGTAATTAACTGCAAAAAACATTGATGAGGAAGGATGGATGATAGGCAATATGTCAGACAGCTGTGATCTGAAAAGGAAGTGATGTCACACAGGAGCTTGGCTTAAGGCCTGGACAGGAGAATAGCTGCCATGCCTGACCAGACTGGTGTTAAAATAGCAGGTCATGCTGCCCTGAGCAAAGTAAAAATGAGTGAGAAGATGGCAATGAATTATCAAAGCTTGTTGATTAAGCAACAGAGGAGTTGGGTAATGTAGAAGCTTAGTGGAAGGAATGGTACTATAATTATCCATATATGTCCATCCTGAATGAAGTCTGCAGTAGAGATCAGGGTTAAAGACAATCATCTGCATTGGAGATCAGGTCTAAAGACAATAGTCTGCATTAGAGATCAGGTCTAAAGACAATAGTTTCCATTAGAGATCAGGTCTAAAGACAATAGTCTGCATTAGAGATCAGGTCTAAAGACAATAGTTTACATTAGAGATCAGGGCTAAAGACAATAGTCTGCATTAGAGGTCAGGTCTAAAGACAATAGTCTGCATTGGAGATCAGGTCTAAAGACAATAGTCCGCATTAGAGATCAGGTCTAAAGACAATAGTTTGCATTAGAGATGAGGTCTAAAGACAATAGTCTGCATTAGAGATCAGGTCTTAAGACAATAGTTAACATTAGAGACCAGGTCTAAAGACAATAGTCTGCATTAGAGATCAGGTCTAAAGATAATAGTCTGCATTAGAGATCAGGTCTAAAGACAATAGATCAGCCATGTACTTAATATGACCATCAAAACACACCCAACAATAAATTATTTAAAGGCCTTACCCATTGACTGAGCAGGGCTTAAATTTAGATGCCAGTGCGATATAGTATACACTAAAGTTTTGTTGTGTTCCGTTGTGCCAATTATACACTGGCTGACAATATCAAAAATATCCATATTGTGTCAGCCTGAACCTCTGGCACACATATCTGTTGATCCTACTGTTGTCCAGTGAAGTATGGATGGACAGATAGATGTCAATTGAGAGGCTGACATCTCTCAAGCACATTCCCCTGGTCTTGGATGTCTCCATTCCTGGCAGGATGGACATTTAATCAGGCTTCCATGGCTGAAGCCCCTCAGGGCTCACACCTTTGGCTCCCTCTCTGTAAATCCAGACCCTACCAGTGCTGAAGGTACCCAGGGAGTCTGTCAGCTGAGCACATCAGCGTTAGAATGTCCAATTAAAGTAGTATTTCTCAAAATCTAATCACATATTTGTGATCTTACACCTTAAAGGGTTAATAAGGATATTATCATTGCACAGACAATGTGCAATGTGTTAGAATTCACAGTCTAACATGCAATCAGCTAGAAGAGTGATTTGGGTTCAACATGATTTCCCGTCATAGTTTCAGAAGCAAACCCAGACACTTTTTCTGTCTATATTGAGGAAGTTATGAAAACTTTTGACAGAAAGTAATTTTTCTTGCACATCCTGCTCACAGAGATGATTAATTGCGAGCTGTTGACATAATGAGGCAGTATTTCTGCCCCATTGCTGATTAGAGAGGGATGGGGGGGGGGGGGGGGGTCAGGAGGATGGATGATGGGCAGGTGAGGCGGTACAGACAGGCTGTAGCCTCTATCATGCTGGGTGGGGAGGGAGGGTGTTGACAATCCCTGCCCTGCAATGTTTGTAGACAGTTAGCATCCTAAGATATGGAATACGAAGATAAGGAGGGTGTTGGGTCATGGGAGGGGCCATGCTTGGGTGGTGGGAGAGCATGGTTTAGCCCCTCCCCCTTCCTCCAGCAGCAACAGAAGATCCGAGCTAGTACTAATGGCTCATACTTAGAGATTACAATAGGAAATGGTCCCCCTAACAGGGAACACAACCCCCCAACTGCCTGTCAATGCCCTGTTTTTGTGTATATATCGCCTTGCGTTTCTTATCCAGGCACGTAATGCAATCAGCGTGACAGCACGGAGTGACATTCTACAGAGTGCAGTGTGGATATTGCCTAATAAACCCCCTCTGTGCGTATTAGGAATAAGACGGGAAATGCATTACGCAATAGTTTTAAAACTGACAGCCATAAGTTAGTGCTAAGACAAAGCCTATGGTTCGCTACACTGACAAAATACAGGAAATGTACTTTAATGGGGAAATGTGGCTCGATAACTTATTTACCATAACTTTTTATTACATTATGTTCAATATTTTTTGAGGGTCTGCTTTCATTGATTTTCATAAAATTCTGTTTGATAAGATGTATGATGTAGTCATCTCTAGTTGTCACACCATACTGTATGTATTAGATCAAATTTCCACTCTGAAGTGGCCATTACTCACACTGATGATGTCACTCATATTTCGATGCTTAAGATTTTTTTCCCTTAAGGTTAAGATGAGCACTGCTATTAAAATGATTGAAACAGGCTTTCTCAACATAATGAACATATAAGACAAACAGCCTCCAGTGGGCAAGTATCTATAAAAATAAAATACATCACTCTTTCACCATTGCTATAAAATGATAATACACAGTATAATAATAATAATAATATTAATAATAATAATGACAGCAACAACAATAATATCAATAACAACAATGATAATAATATAATTTCATGATAATAATAATAATTATTAGTATTATTGAGTGCCTTTGACTCTCAGATCTCCATATATTATTTGTGCACCATTGTGTACCAAGGATGTGTGTACCATTGAGTGTCATTTCTCTTTGCCATCTCTCTCCTTCCTTCACTCTCTCTCACTGTCTCCCCCTCTCTCTTTTTCTAACTCCCTTTCTCTCTCTCCCTCTCTCTTTCTCACTCCCTCCATCTCTCCCCCTCTCCCCCTCTCTCTCCCCCTCTCTCTCTCTCTCTCTCTCTCTCTCTCTCTCAGGCTCTTATCAGCTCTGAGATGGGGCTCAGTGTGGGTCTGGAGACGGAGGTTTCCCCTGGGTTGTGAGGCCGCTCCTCGGTGGAGCCAGGCTGGGTGATAAGTGGGGTCCCTGGGCTCCGGGGGGGGAGCCAGGCCTATCGGGGACCCCTGAGCGACTGGGTGACATGTTCCACTGCGGCCCAGCACTGATAGCTGGGCATTAAGGAAGGAGACAAAGCAAACAGGCGCAGGGTCCTGGAGGCTTTATTTGGTGATCCTGTGATGCTTTCATCATATAAAGGCTGAAAAGTATTTATCGTATACCAAATATACTGCATATACCAAATAACATTCCTAAATTAGGAATGTTAGGATAAACTGCCAATATTTCACATGCTTGGCCTTTCTTTGGACATTAAAAAATATATATATATATATATATAATGCTGAGGACAAAAAGAGTATCTGTTTATGTGTATGGCACAGTCAGAAGGTCACATGTCACATTAAAATGTAGAAGCACGTGCACATGCAAGAATGTATAAAAGGGGATGACTTATATTATCGGTCTATAGTCAAATGAAAATGGAAATATGAAGTTCTTTACAGAGTTTGAACACTTGCTGCTGGTTTGTCACAATTTATATTACAGTTTTCTTGAGTAAAGGATAAAGGCCTGAATTTGTTCGCATTTTATGCAAAATGAAATACAAGGAATTATTGAAGGCACCGCAGAACATTGTGACAAAATCAAGAAATAAAATCAAACTGAATTTTGTAGTCCCATCATCCCATAAGTAGGAATCAATTACATCGCAATTTGTGAAAGTACTAATCAATTTTCAGTAAAAAAAAAACCCAAAAAACTTGCAAACCTCTTTGATGCTAACTTGCAAAACAATCAAAAATGGAACAAGGCAAGAATCTAGAGAAGAGAAGCCATGGACTCAAAATGGTGGTGATAAAATTGGCATTCAGATTCACAGATTATCTCATTAATGTTCCAGGTAATTAGGGTAAGGGCCACAGACACAGTATTCCCGCTTGCCTATCAAGTGTACACAGTGAAAGTTGTAGTGCTGTCTTGGTGATATACTCCAGGAGGACAGCAATAGTGTAACAAGCAAATTGAGTGATAAACTGGGGAATGGGACACGATGAGCTATTCTAGGTTGAGGCAGGTCTCCACTCATGTCTGACTGACATGTGACAACAGTGCTGGTGGTCCAAGCGCAGTACAGCTACAAGGACTACATTATCGGCTCTGGACTCGACCTAACCACAATCTCGAGATTTGTAATATCCTTCTACAACAGTTTTTTTTTATTTTTATTATTCACTGCATGTGCCGCCATATTCATGTTGCCATGCAATTTCTAAAGAATATACTTTTATCATATTTAATTTTCTCAAAGTTAAAAAAATCACACAACAGCCAAATCACGCAACTGAATACTGGGGTCTCCAAACACAACAATGTAACAGCAAACAGCTGTAAAAGTTTAAAATAAGAGTGCAGTACTGAAGCTATGTAAACATAAACACCTAGATGCACACTTTATGCTACAGCATGTTAGAATGTTATGACTAATGATTTAATATGACACTGAAACAGGTTATTGTGTGCTGTATGACCCTGCCTCTCTGTGTGCCAGGCTGGGATCGGAGACGCACTGGCAGCCCTGGCATTCAGATTTCAACATGAACACAATCCAGCGGCTCATCACCTGCGCTATCAGTGTGGGAAGCAGGGACTGAGAGTGGGACAGTGGGGAGACAGGATGGGGAGGCACTGATGCCCTGTCTGGGGGGCTGCTTTGGGCGCTTGGAGTCTGGATCAGTGGTGGTGGGGAGGGAGGGGGATTTTGGAGAGCCAGCCAGGAAGATCCCTCTCTGGCCCTGATAGCAGGCACTCACACCGCCTCCACCAATGTCTGGGGCCGGGATGGGCCCTAGGGACCTGGCTCACAATTCCCGCATGCTGAGGTCAGTGGAACCAGCTCTGCCCAGTCTGAGGTACCAACCGGTGCCAGCAGGGGGTGCCTTTCAAGCTGGCTTTATCAGAAAACTTTTTTATTATTCTGGGCTCAGCACAAGCACGTTCTTTTCAATGTTTAAACACATCTTTCAAGATCTTCACCTTTATTCTCCAAGCTGTGAAAAAAACACTGACCAGGTTACAGTCTCATCAGTCTAAAATGCAAACAAGGCATTTCACCAGAATCTACACTTCTAAAGGATAGTCTCTGAATATCTGATTATACAGTATGTTTGTTGTCAAAACGGTGGTTAGAGAGAAGCAATGAGGCCCCTGTACTTTGCCAGCTGGCTGCTGCCATAGTGACTTGTGAGCATTTGGCCCGTTTTCATAACACTCTAAATTGTGCTCTAAATTGGAGAGGTAATTAGGGAACCTCTTTGGATCCAGGCCCAGACCAGAAAGAAGGGGCTTCCAGAGATCGAAAGGAGACTCATCACGTTAATCACTTTTCATTTCTTTTCTTTCTCTCTCCCGTCACGGAGTGACCGGATCAGTGCCCGATGATTTCAGTCCAGGTCAACGGTTCCACTCAGAGCTTGATCAGCCATTTTGGATGACTAATGGGGGATATCGAGTATTGGTGTAAGCTGGGGTATATCCTGGATCCTGATTGGCTCTGTTCTAGATATAAATTGCATATGAGACCAAGCACCTTGTTCTTGACCGACTGACACTGGCTATCAGACACTCCAATAATGCATTCAACAAGAATTCAACTTCATTCATAGCTATTTGGCCTCTTTAGATATCACAATGCCACCCACACCCATATACCAGTGAAAGTGCTGCTGAGGCACATGCACTCCTGAAAGGCAGTGACTGTGTTATGCCTTACAGTCAGTGCTGTTCACTGCTCTGATGTCCCAGTCACTTGGTGCCATAACCAAGGCTGAGACTGAAACCTACGACTAAGGACCCACCCAGTGCTCATGGTGTCTGAGGGCTGGTGATTGTGATGGAGGTCTGTGTGACCCAACACCAGGTGGAACCAAGATGCTGCAGCTACCTCCTCAGTACATTTTTGGTGATCATTATCATGATCTTCATCATCAGTAGTACTATAATTATTATTATTAACACGATAACAATAAAAGTAAATATAACATTGAAATCTTTTTTGTATTTTTGGAGTAGGTTTGAATATAAGCAAAAGCTAGTGAGGAATGCAGTTTCCCGGTTACCGAACGGGAGCTCTTTGCAGCTGTTCAAAGCGGCGGAGCCCTGTGTGTTTATTTGTGGTGGCAGTCGGCTGCCATGTTTGTCTGCAATGGTATCGCAGCTCTCAGCAGGGAGATGTTGAGCAGAGCTCCACCACATGCTGATAATGCAGCAAACACAGCACCGAACAACCCTGGGGGAGTCTGTGAGCTCAGAGGGAGGCAGGGGGGGGGGTAATGCGTTAGAAGTTATATGAGTTTGGGAGCGGGTGCATAGGCACAGGGAGTAAAAGTATTTAGGAGTGTGGGGGCTGGAGAGGCATGGCAGTTGGGAATGAGGCAGGAACTGTGGTGGTTAGGAGTGTGGGGCGAGGTGAACTTTATGGTAGAAAGGGAGCTGGGTGGTTGGGAGTTATGGTGGTTAGGAGTGTGGGGCGAGGTGAACTTTATGGTAGAAAGGGAGCTGGGTGGTTGGGAGTTATGGTGGTTAGGAGTGTGGGGCGAGGTGAACGTTATGGTAGAAAGGGAGCTGGGTGGTTGGGAGTTATGGTGGTTAGGAGTGTGGGGCGAGGTGAACGTTATGGTAGAAAGGGAGCTGGGTGGTTGGGAGTTATGGTGGTTAGGAGTGGAGCAGGGCGAACTGGAAAGGGGGTGGCCAGCGAGTAAGAACTTTAGGGAGAGAGGGAGACGAGGGGGTGTGCAGACTGGAGCCGGGAGAGGGGGGAGAGACAAGACTCAGACTGGGGTGGGATAGGGGAGGGGGGTCTGCAGTGATAAGACTGTAACTGGCCAGAGAGGGGGTGTAACAATGCTGATAGGCGGCCAGCTTTCTTCCTCTCTGACTTTCCAGCGCTGAGGCTGTGTGTGTACGTGTGTGTGTGTGTTTGTGCATGTGCATGTGCACAAACACACACACAAGCAAATATTTTTACGGTAGCATGTGTATTTGTTTGCAGATAACTCTCAGTCTGTGTTTTGGCCTTTTAATTATTTTGAGAAAGAAAATTCATATAAAAGTTAAAGATATGATGAATAAGGATATAAATTAGTATTTCTACATATTATATATAGAAATACGATAAATTATGATAAGTAGAAAGTTTAGAGTGCAGATAAGTGTGCGGGTGAGGCAGCCTTTGAGGCTGTGGCGGTCCCAGCCCGTCTGTCCCAGACAGAGCAGCCGCCGTGTCCAGCCTTATCTCCCTGTCTCCCTGTCTGTGAGCCCTGCTCGCTCCCGTCAGCACCACACGCCTTACAAGTGCATTTTCATTTTCCAAATTTGTCTTCATTTGTAGATAACTGATGCGAGTGTGACTGAGTGTGTGTGTGTGTGTGTGTGTGGGTGGGGGAGGTGGGGGTAGGGGGGGTGGAGGATTGATGGCGCTGTGCTGTTGATTAGTCTTGTTTTTCCCAGTTTTTTGTCAGACTGTCAGCTCTGATAATGGGTGAGGTTGGGGAGGGGGAGCTGACGACAACAACCCCCAACAGACTTTCTCCAGAAACCCCCCCCCCGTCCTCCCAACACACACACACACACACACACACTCACACCCACACACAATCACACTCACACACACACACACACACACACACATACACGCACACACTCAGATAATGCCCAATTGGGGGCAGTAATGGGGGCAGTTATTGGGGGGTGGTGGTGTAAGGTAAGGTGACAGTTTGAGCTGTGCAAGGATCCTTCTGTCCACAACCTTCTGTGATAAATGTCAGAGGCTGTCTGTGAACTGCAGCGAGAGAGGAAAAAACACATGAAATGTTACAACAACACAAATCACTCCATTTGTTCACAAACATCAGGTCACAACATATACACTCTATTATTTCATGGATGTGCTAATCAAATAATTTGTGTTTAAAATCAACTGATCTGATACCCATGAACAAGCAGGCCATAAATTCTGAAAGGGACACCAATCAACAACTATTTCAGGATTTTACACTGCCATTATCACATGTATTTTTGAGAATCAATTGCACACACCTCTTCACCTGTCTATCAAACACACACACACACAAACGCACAGAAAGAGAGAGAGAGATAAAGAAAGAGAGAGAAACTCTGTACTTCTACCTTCTATCTCACATATCAGGGAAATTGAGTTTTATTAAAAGGCTGTCAGATCCAATCTGGTTTGACATCAGGGGGGATGGGAGCTGTAGAAGTAGATTAAAGCCACTATCAATGTTATTTAAAGCAATGCAACAGATTTACAGGTGACGTTTGCGGGGAGCAGACATTTTGTGGAGCGTGCTGTGCATTGTTCTCTCCCACTACTGTCTGTGAACGTGAATACAAACCGCAAGGAGCTTGTACTCTCTCTGTTGCTCTCTCACTCACAGTCTCCCTCTGTCTGTCTCCCTATCTCTCTCCCCCTCTCTCTTTCTCTGTCCCTCTCTCCCTCTGCCAGTCTCCCTCTCTATCTCTCGCCCTCTCTCTGTCTCTCCCTCTCTCTGTATCCCACTTTCTCCTTTTCTGTTCCTCTCTCCCTCTGTCTCCCTCTCTGCCTCTCTATCTCTCCCTCTGTCTGCCCCCCCCCCCACTCTCTCTCCCTCACTCGCTCTCTTTCTCTATCTCTCCCTCTCTGTGCATCTGTGTGGGTAATCAGTGTTTAATGAAAGGATATCACAGCGTCACAGGCTGACTGGTTGTCTCACTGACGCACGGCAGAGAGCGATCTGGTCGTCTTTCTCTCCCTCTGAGTAAACATGTTGGACGGCCTTGTTAGTGCTTAATTAATTAAACGGATTGAGGGAGGCGTCTGGCGTGCTGAGAGCGTCTGTGGCAGAGGAAAAGGACATCGTAGGAGGCCGTGATCCTGGACCAGAGCAGCCACCAATCACTTGCCTCACACCTGTGAATTAGCCAGTAATATCGTCTGAATGTGAATCATGTGACTCAAAATAGACAGAATCAAGATATGGATGGCATCATGCAATAATAACAGTAATGATAAAAACTAATGCCACTAATGATATTACTGTACCACCAACAACAATGAGGATTGTTGCTGGTGGTACAGTAATATCATCATGTACAGAATAATTAACATAAAATGCCAGAACATACAAATAATGTTATCAAACCTAGTATAGAATAATGGTATTTTTGAAATTATATGTAACCCTTTTTTAATATTTAATTGGCAAAAAAGTAGTGATATCAATCACTGTTCATCTTCATATGCTTACAAGTGTTTTGTGTATGGAAAATGTGAAACACATTTTCATGAGTTTATGGGTCCCATACAGAAGACACTGAACTCCTGAAGCAGCCCAAAACGGGCCAATCGGATGTTGACAGTAAGGAAAGGGAAAACATTGATAACAAGGAAGAGGATGACCCTGGATTCCCATTAACCCTGGGGGAGGGTCGGGGGTCATGACTGCGAGTGGCTTGTCCCAGAACGACGTGTGCAACCATAACGTGAGCTAGAGAACCCCCCCCCCCCCGCCTGCCTACCCCTCCCTTCCCAGCAAACATGACACTGTATTCTGAGGAATCTGTCTCCTACTGGCAGATAAGACATCAAAAATAATCTGTCCCCTTCTCAGGCTCAAGTCTCTCTCTCTCTCGATTGAATTCAATTCAAAATGCTTTATTGGCATGACAAATTAGTACACTTGTAATGCCAAAGCTTGTTGGATGAACAACAACAAACGATCTCTCTCTCTTCTTTGGAAAATCATGCCTTTTAAGTACAGCAGTCCTATAAAAAGAATGTATCGTTCTCATGCCATGGCAATGGTTTCTCTTTTACATTTCTGTGCAATATTTATGGCTGAGCTGTATTTCCCGCTCTCTGTATTTGTGTAACATTTATAGAGGCTTTTTATTTAGACATTTATTTAAAAGATTCCAGTCTAGTTCATTATGTTCTGTCTCTTACATGCTCTATACCCCTCTCTACTTATGGTATGAAGAAAGAGCCCTTTCTGATTGAGTAGTGTCACACAGAGGCTCGTACTGACCTGTGAACTGCTGCTTTAAGGTTTCACTGGCAGAGGGAAGTTTTGTTTGACTACAGGTTATAGACCACGGATGAGTTACAGTACACAGTTCACATTTTCAGAGGAATTACCTTTTGTTGGTAAAGATTCTTACACTGGATTGCGAGTCCTGCTTGCCACCATGGATCAATTCCAAAAACAACTCAATAACATAGCAATAATGATTATTACATCATTCAAAATAAAAAAAGGACATATTTACACACACACTCATACACACACCCACACATGGCCAATGCACACACACACTCACACACAGAGATAGGCCTATTCATTGTGAGTAATAATGACATAACTTCCTTGGAGACGGATGACTCACAGGGCAGGAGGAGTTGGGCTCTTCCTCTCTGTGAAATCCCCAATCAGAGTGGCAGGCTTTCCCAGAGAACATTCTTCCTCACCCTTACATGGGGGACTGCTGTTTGTGTGAAGGAGAGTAATTAGAAGCCAGGATGGCCTCTTAGTCTTAAAGTGCCCGCTCTCTCAGCTCCGTAGGCAGGAGGAGGCTCTGTGATTTCTCAGCGGCCCTGAGAACGCCCATGCCGGCTGCCTGCCCGTGGCCGTGCCACGGCCCGCGTGGGGGATCCCGATGAGAGACAGGGATTAACTGTGGCTCCTGGCTTCAGATTCCCATGGCTGTGGTATGTAGGCCCAGGCTTCGGGCTGTCTGCTGGGTTAAGCCCCCCTGTCCACCCATTCACTTCCAGACACACAGACCACAGTGTGGAGATCTTCCGTACCCACACATAAACAGGAGCTGCAGAAAAACTGTGCTTGGCACAAAGAAGGATACCAAACAAATTCTGATAAAAGGAAACTGCATCCTTCTCTTGTATAATGATGTGATGACTCCCACTCCACTTACAATCTGATATAATGCAATAAGAATGAATTATTTGTCTTAAAATGACCCATTCATGAAAACTGCAGTTTTAGTTCAAATAGTGTCTCTTTCCATTTGTAGCTGTGGGCCACAATGAGGCAATTGTGCAGAAATGGGTTTATACTCATAGGCCAGAAGATATACACAAATTACAACTCAATCTGTTTCTTCCATTTACTCAATAACAAAGCTTGTAAATGAATTGAAAAATGACATGAAAATGTAACAGAAAAAACACATAAACTATTTTTATAGCTGCTCGAACATTACTGTGTCAGGCAGATTCCCTTGACAAGCACTCAATGAGGGGGTCAAAAGGCCATCTACAGGCTGATGTATGACAGCATAAAGTTTTAATCCCTTGCTCGTCTGCACTTGGAAGTGGGCAATGCTGGGGGGCGGGTAAAAGAAAGAGGGACTCTAAACAGTTCTTCTCCCAGGGACGACAGCAGACTGCGACCCCAGACTGTTATCAAGCTGAAAGCAGTCAGCCCGGCATCAGCGCGACCCTGCGTGGCTCTCCACGCCAGGAGCCGGCCAATGAGAGATAAGCCCGGAGCAGGAGCCGGCCAATGAGAGATAAGTCCAGAGAGTGTCTGAGATGTCTTCAGTCCCGGCCCCGGCTCCCCCCGGCAGATACGGCCCACTAAAGATACGGCCGGCGTCGCAACAAAAACATGAAAGGGTGGCCGGCGGATATCCTTTTCGGGGGGGTGGAGGCTAACTAGGCCTGCTGGAATAGGCCTCTCAGTGACGCCCCTGCAGAACTGCAGACAGTGAGACGCTGAAAGGGGTGACCGCAGGGGGGACGATGACCGTGACCCCACTTTTTCCATCGCCCTGGTAACGCTTCAGTTTCACTGTGCCCACCAATCGCATTACTGTACCACACAGCTTTCCTGGATCTCAGACAGCAAATCGGACAAGACCTGCAGAATTCAAGACCAGGCTTGAGATAGTGCTGGATGCTCTCTAGACAAAAGAAAACAGAATGATATTAGATGGGCTAAATGGCCTGTTCTCATTATTAAATAGTAATATAATCTTATTCTTATAAATATTCTTATGTGCTCTTGCTGCACTCCCTCACTCAATTCCAAACACTTAGATACGTGTTTGGGATTTACATGTAGAGAAATGGCTCTTGTATTGTAAAAACAGGACATAATTGTAAATGGTTGGCATTTATATAGCGCCTTTTTCCAAAGCACTGTACAATTGATGCTTCTCATTCACCCATTCATACACACACTCACACACCGATGGTGATTGGCTGCCATGCAAGGCGCCGACCAGCTCATCAGGAGCATTTGGGGGTTAGGTGTCTTGCTCAGGGACACTTCGACACAGCCCGGGCGGGGGATCGAACCGGCAACCCTCCGACTGCCAGACAACTGCTCTTACTGCCTGAGCCATGTCGCCCCATAATTTAACTGTATGTCTTCTTTAGCAGTAAGTGTACAATACAGTATATAACAGAAGAGTTTTGGTGAATATAAAAAGGATTTTGTAATCCTATGACATAAAGCCCTCATATCAAATTTGCTAGGATTCAACCATCTACCATCAATGACACGTAGTTGCATTGATCAAATTTATTCACATCTTTGATAATATGAGGACCAAAACATATGGACGGTTTCCATTTGACTACATTTTGATGAATGCAATCTAAAGCCATTATCTCACTTTCTCAGTTTAATTGAATTTGTGCCCTGATAATGTATTGCAATTGAAGTGAAGAAGTAAAGAAAGGCAAATGATGATGGTAGTTGTGAATCCTGGCATTTGATTTTGGAACACTCTTTCTGAGGTGTGGGTTGTAATTGTGCATTGACATGCTTTTGGCTGAGTCCAGCTGAATATTGGTTTAATTGGTAGCACTTTACAATAAGGTTCGTGAATTGGCCTTAGCTAATGTAGTTGTTAACATGAATTAATGATGGACAAATACAATAACAACTAAGTAACATATTTGTTATTTATACATTTGCAAAACATAGGATGAACTTTGTTAACCATTAACTTTTTCATTCCAATATGAATTGGCAATAACTAGTTGTTAGCATAAATGAATAATGTACAAATAAATTAACAGAGCGGTACAGATTAACTTCTCAGTAGTAGTTAGTTAACAGCTACATTAGTTCATGCCAATTCATGGAGCCATAAGGTAAAGTATTACCGATAATTGGTTTAATTTTGCCATGCTGTACATGGTTACGCATTCAGCCAGAGGACTGAGTTGGTTCAATAAAGCCAGTTTTGAGAATGCTGAAGTTGTCAAACCGCATAGGAGTTCCCAAGGCGCCTTGTTGCTACCCCCTCCCAGAGAAGTGATGACTTTCCTTTTTTATTTCATTTCATTTCATAACCCCGGAAACGATTCTGTGTGCTTTGGTTTATTTTAAAACTTTGAATCTATCAACGGAAGTCAATGAACTGCTTCTCCAAGTGAAATAGAGAAAATGAGGAAACAGCAGGCCCAGGGACAGGCCTGAAGGTTGTGCTGGGGTATACATGAGGACAGCTCAAACCTTATATGCTGACTGGTCTGTGGAAGCTGCCATGTCTCTATTTGGTTTTGGTTTTCTCCCATGCTTCACATGTACACACAAACGTGCGCGCACACACACACACATACACACACACACACACACACACAGACAAGTGTGCATGTGTACACACACAGAGGATTTCATTAGATCACAATTACCAGAGCCTCAATTGCCACTGCATATAAGAGCACAAAGGATGCCTCTGTCTTGCTATGTCTTGCTCTGCCTTCTAATAGGCTTCAGCTTGTAAATTGGCAAAATGTAAAACAGTAAAACGTTCTGATATGGCAAAAAAAATCTTCATAACTTATTCAATTTAAAGTCAGAAATATAAAGTTCCATTAAATCCATTCAAATGCCTTCTTGGGTCTTTGTCTGGTTGATGCATCAATGTTCTTCAGAGCAGTGATTCCCAACTGTCTTCTTGGAGATCTAGGTTTTTACTCCAAAGCACACCTCCTTCAACAGCTACAGATCTTGCTGAGCTGCTAATTAGAATCAGGTGCACCAAATTACAGTTGGAATGAAAGCCTACAGGATGGGAGACCTCCAAGGTTGTGAACCACTGCTACAGTGTTTATCTAATGCTTTACAAGTAAAATAGGCTTTGGCTATTACGTACTAAAGCAGGCTGTTACCATTTTCAAAGTGAGCGGTCTGGAGATGTTCTCGGAATCAAGTATTCAGCAATGATAATTGCTTATAAGATCAACTTTGAATAAAGACATGAGTAGTTGTTAGTTCTGATAATTATGGCAGTTGTGTTTTTTTGGAGGGAACTGGTTCATCTGAGGCCTAGTTGTGGGCCTCAGTGAGAGAAGAGTGATTGACAGGGAGGACCTGTCGGACAGTGGGCAGTAAATGAGCTGCAGGTTCTGGGACGCCTGTCACTCACAGAGCCACACAGACCGGGCTGAGGGAGAAACAACGGGGAGGTTGTGAAGAGTCAATCTCGTTACAGATGAAAATGCAGCTGCTATTGATTTGCGGAGATGGCATTGATTTCACCCCCCTCGCTGGGTTTCCCTCTGTGTCCGCTATAGATGCCCGGGCCTATTGTTCTCTAACTACAGCAGCGACATCCATTACCCTGACCTGTGAGTCCCGGAGCAGCAACACCCCCCTTCCTCAAACTGCCCCCCAAACTTCACCCCCTACTGCAGCCCCATTCTCTGTGACAGCTGACAGACTAATGGGACCTGCCTGCGTTCTAATTACCGTATTAACCAAATAAAGGCACCCCTTTTGTCCTCTGCTGTATGAAAGGGGTAAGGGCAGCAGGAGACGTGCTGTTTAGTACAACAATCCACCCCTCCCTACACATTCCCCACCCCTTGCCCCCTCCTTCCCTCCCAAAAACTCTGCTCGGCCAGCACGCTTCCAGTGGGGCTTTCACGAAGAAGATGACAAGAAAAAAACAAACAAACAGACCAAAAATTCAGAGGAAGTGTAGACGCCTCAGCCCAATGTGTGTGGGGTCTCCTAATTCCTACAGCCTCCTCCTTCTCCCCCACTGCAAACCCCGGAGTCTTTTCAACAGAGACTTCCCAAATATGTTGTTCTTTCACTTTTAAAAGTCCCGTCGGGAACAGCGAACACAATGCCAACACCTCCCCAGTGTGATCCATCTTCTGTGCATTCATGGAGGGCTTTGTCTTGGACTACTTTCTCTCTTCCTCCTGCCTCCGTCCTTGTTATACGTGCTCCTGCGTGGGACACAGACTGCAGTAGTGATGGCAGTCAGTTTTTTCTTCTTTTTTCAGTTTTTTTCCTTGTTTCTATTACCCTCCTATCATGTTCGGGGTCAATTTGTCCCCATTCAGTGTTTGACATCTCTTAAAAAAATCTTTTTTATATTGATACTGTATGATTTTTCACATTTTCTAATTTGTTTGGATTAAAAATGCAATCAACATCATACTATGCGAAGTCCTGTACCAACTTAGCTTATAAATGTGTTGTGCAGTATTATTTTGACCCTGTATGACTGTATAAAATCTAAGAAAATATACAACCATTTACATTTTTTTCTCATATGTCTTTGTGAATGATTCTGGTGGCACTTTCCCATACAGGTGCCAAACTTTCACTTACTGTTCCTTAGGATCTAAAATGAGATGTTTCTCACAGATTTTTCATATTTATGGATAAAAGGCTAGTATTTTGGGAGACAATAAGAAGGGACACTGTTAACATTTTTCTATGACAATTTTGTGTTTATTTCAACTGTTGGGCTCAATTTGACCCCAAATGTAAAACTGGTCATACAATATTAACATAATAGGAAGGTTAAGCAATTTACAGGGCCACATTTTCTCCATATGTTTCCCCTGAACCCTGTATACACTCAGTGATCACTTTATTAGATATTTAATCAATTCATTTTTTTTTACATATTGTTCTGCTGCTGCTGTAGCCTATCCACTTAGAGGTTGGACACATTGTGTGTTCAGAGATGCTCTTCTGCATACCTGTTGTAACACATGTCAATTTGTTAGTTAATATCGCTTTCCTGTCAGCTTGATCCAGTCTGGCAATTCTCCTCTGACCTCTGTTTTCGCTACAGAACTTCCACTAACTGGATGTTTTTCGTACCATTCTCTGTAAATTCTAGAAACTGTTGTGCTTGAAAATCCCAGGAGATCAGCAGGTTCTGAGATACTCAAACCATGGTCAAAGTCACTTAGATCTCTTCCCCATTCTGATGTTTGGTCAGAACAACTATTGAACCTCTTGACCACGTCTGCATGCTCTCATGCGTTGAGTTGCTACCACATGATTGGCTGATTAGATATTTGCATGGAGCTAGTGTACAGGTGAACCTAATAAAGTGGTGAGTGTGTAACATAATATTATTCTCCTTATTCTTTTTTTATTAGTGGTAGAGGTAGTAGTAGTAGCAGTAGTAGTAGTAGTAGTAGAAGTCACAGTATTTATGTTGCTTTCCTCTCATTCTTACTAATGTTACTGTTACTTTGTCTCAGAGGAAAAGGGACAGCGTATGGGGGGTTGAGAGTAGCCCCACCTCGTTAGCCCCATCCATTCCAACCTCCTCTTCAATTAGCTTCCCCCCCCTTGCCTGTCAAGACACTAGCATCTCAAATTCAGTTACCCCCCCAGCCCGGGCCAGAGCCACGGCCCCGGACCGCCACCGCTAATGACAACCAGCTGAAGGCACACTCCCGAGGCCCCAATCAAATTTGCAGCCCTGTAACCAGATTAGGCCCAGCGAGGAGGGCTTTTATATCTCTGCCTCTGCCTCTCGCTCTCTCCCGTGTGTGTGTTCCTCCCCGGCCCGCGTCGTGCGGCGGGATGAGTGATGGACAAAGCCGGGTCTGTCAGCGTGGCCAAGGGCTCGGGGACGGAAGGGGGCGGGGCCTCAGCCCGGCCGCCGCCCCCTCGCCAGCGGAGTCGGCCGCTGAGTGAATTGCGGTGGGTGACAATGTTCCGTTTGCAGGCTGGCACTGTGTCTATGAGGATGTAGAATTAAAAGAGGGTTAGGGGAGAGGGGGGTGGAGGGGAAGGTGGGGAGTTGGGGGGGGGGGGTTAGGATGGGGGGGGGGGCAGTCCATCAGCAGGCAAAGAGCTAAAAGTCACTTAGCTCATTCCCGTCGTCCGCTCCCTTTCTTTGTGGCTCAACACCGAACAAAGGGCACACACCCCCACCCCAGCCCTGTGGCAGCACTTCAACAAATATGGGAGATGTCATGGGCACAAAGGGCCACAGACTTAAATCCCCAACACTGCCCCCTACTGACTGGCACATAGACATTCAGCAAGCTCTATGACTCATACTGTACAGCAAGCAGAGGCTTAGTGACTCCCAGCACTCCAGATTAAAAAATACAGGGAGAGCACAGAAAGGTTGTTCAGCCAGCAGCCATGGTCCAGCACAGAACCCACTTCAGGGTGAGACCAACCTGCACATCCAAAAACCCAAACAGCACACCACCAGCCCCATATCCTCAACTGCATGTCTGTCTGTCTGTCTGTCTGCATATGCGTTTGTGTTTCTGTCTGTCTGTGTGTCTGCCAGAAGATGCAGGTGCACTCTCAGATATAAAGGTATGAACAGTGCTTAAAAAGGTTGCTCAACCGGTACCCTATAGGTACATACAATTGTACCCCTAGCCAGCAATATATAATAAATTAGTACCTTTTTGGCTTGGAAAGCATACTCATTTGGACTCAAAGAGAACACAACTGTACTTTTAGGGCACATTTGATCCTTGAAGAAGAAAATTGCACCTCCACTGTCACTTTATTTCTGAGAGTGTGTGTCCCTCAGATCAAGGCCTGCTCCAGACAGAACCATCAGTCTGTGAGCACAATTTGGAAAACTACTGCAGTTTCAGGCGGCATCTGTGTGTGTCTCAGCACCTGAAAACAGGCCAGCTGAAGTCCCACTCACTCTGCAGTATGTAGGAACATGGGAGAGCCACGGTGTTGGCCCTGTGAGTGCAGCATAAGCCATCAACATTACATGTTATTTAGCTTCATCCAAAGCAACTTACAGTTGATTCGACTAAGCAGGAGACAATCCCCCCTTGGTCCCATGGCCATTGTGAATATTGAAAAGATGCACCATGTTGTGTGAGTGTGTGTGTGAGTGTGAGCGTGTGTGTGTGTTTGTGCGTGTGAGTGTGTGACTGTGAGTGCATGTGTGAGTGTGTGACTGTGAGTGTGTGTGTGAGTGTGTGTGTGTGTTTGTGTGTGAGTGCGTGACTGTGAGTGTGTGTGTGAGTGTGTGTGAGTGCGTGTGTGTGTTTGTGTGTGAGTGTGTGACTGTGAGTGTGTGTGTGAGTGTGTGTGTGTGTGTGTGTGTTTGTGTGTGAGTGCGTGACTGTGAGTGTGTGTGAGTGTGTGTGTGTGTGTTTGTGTGTGAGTGTGTGACTGTGAGTGTGTGTGTGAGTGTGTGAGTGTGTGTGTGTGTGTGTGAGTGTGTGTGAGTGTGTGAGTGTGTGTGAGTGTGTGAGTGTGTGTGTGTGAGTGTGTGTGTGTGTGTGAGTGTGTGTGTGTGTGTGTGTGTGAGTGTGTGTGTGTGTGTGTGTGAGTGTGTGTGTGTGTGTGTGTGTGTGTGTGAGTGTGTGTGAGTGTGTGAGTGTGTGTGTGTGTGTGTGTGAGTGTGTGAGTGTGTGTGAGTGTGTGTGTGTGTGAGTGTGTGTGTGTGTGTGTGAGTGTGTGTGAGTGTGTGAGTGTGTGAGTGTGTGTGTGTGTGTGTGTGTGAGTGTGTGTGAGTGTGTGTGTGTGTGTGTGAGTGTGTGTGAGTGTGTGTGTGTGAGTGTGTGTGAGTGTGTGTGTGTGTGTGTGTGTGTGTGAGTGTGTGAGTGTGTGAGTGTGTGTGTGTGTGTGAGTGTGTGTGAGTGTGTGTGTGAGTGTGTGTGTGAGTGTGTGTGTGTGTGTGTGTGAGAGTGTGTGTGTGTGTGTGTGTGAGAGTGAGTGTGTGTGTGTGTGTGTGTGTGTGAGTGTGTGAGTGTGTGAGTGTGTGTGTGTGTGTGTGTGTGAGTGTGTGAGTGTGTGTGTGTGTGTGAGTGTGTGTGAGTGTGTGTGTGAGTGTGTGTGTGTGTGTGTGAGTGTGTGTGTGTGTGTGTGTGTGAGAGTGTGTGTGTGTGTGTGTGAGAGTGAGTGTGAGTGTGTGAGTGTGTGAGTGTGTGTGTGTGTGTGAGTGTGTGAGTGTGTAAGTGTGTGAGTGTGTGAGTGTGTGTGTGTGTGTGAGTGTGTGTGAGTGTGTGTGTGAGTGTGTGTGAGTGTGTGTGTGAGAGTGAGTGTGTGTGTGTGTGTGTGTGTGTGAGAGTGAGTGTGTGTGTGTGTGTGTGTGTGTGTGTGTGTGAGTGTGTGAGTGTGTGAGTGTGTGTGTGTGTGTGTGAGTGTGTGAGTGTGTGAGTGTGTGTGTGTGTGTGTGAGTGTGTGTGAGTGTGTGTGTGAGTGTGTGTGTGTGTGTGTGTGTGTGTGAGTGTGTGTGTGTGTGTGAGAGTGTGTGTGTGTGTGTTAACCTTGCGCCGTTGCTCGGCTGACAGCAGACTCGTTGGCACACTTGTCGCCTCCTTGTTGTCTGCAGCATCATTCCCGGCCCAATATAGCCCCTGCTGCCCAGTCGTGGGAATTGGCAGGAATTACTCACCCTATCACACGTTCACACGGGACACTGTCATCTTCCTCAGCCAGCACCTTTGCACCACTGTGATAAACAGGCTTGGCCTCTCAGGTCTGCTCCCTCCCAATCTGCTCCCCTCTCTGATGACATCAGCAGTGCTCCTTCCACTATGGCACAGGCACTGTAACACTAGCCAAAAACATTTCAAGCACTTTCAGTGCTGCATATAAGTGACCTGGTCTATCAAAATCAGTCATATCGACCCCAAAACATATTTTCAGTTCAAAGTTATCTCTCTACTCCAGATATCAAGGGAGTTGTGTCCCATTTCATTTTGAGTGCCACCAAATCATGTTTTTGAGAACAACGGCTTCAAAGTTTTGTAGTAATTATTATGTGAGACTGGAAGACTACCAACCGACACTGGGTGAATGAAACTCTAGGGCTATAACTTTTCATCTTATGTATAAACCCTTTAAAACTTTTTGCTCTGAACATTTACACTTAAGACATACAGACCATGAAAGCTAACATATAGCCACAAACTCAGCTGATGTGGTTGTTAGCTGGCTAGCCTCCAACTCCGGTGTTACTTTCACATGACATCTTGCAACATCTTGAATTTGGCATTAAGGCAAATTATGAAAGCCAAGATATTGAATGAAGATGAAAACCTAAAATGCCAAAAATATATATTTTTTTACATAAACATCGATTTATGTGAAATTGGCTATCATGATTATGAATGGGTCACATATTGTAACCGTTTCCTGTGGCATTCCGCATTCAAAATAATGAATAGGCTTCAAATATTGAATATTACATATATACAGTTAGCAATTCAAAATAGAAAAGAAGCATTTATAGATAATGCCAGATAGCCTTGAGAAAACAAATATAATTTAAGAATGGTGTGCATGCATGGGTTGAGCAAACAGTAACCATATCATTTGAATAATAAACGTTACTTCCACAATCATTGTGGGAAAAGGCTTTGAAAAGCCTCTCCTCTTTGCAGCTGATACGCAGATGCCTGTAAAACTCTTTACCCGCAGATCGCTGGTCTCGACCACAGTAAAAACGGGCAGAATTATCAGCCAGAGGCTCCTGTTGATAAACGCTTGAGCAGTTGTCATGTCAAAGCCCAGACCCTCAGACAGACTGAAGACAAGCTAATCCCCAAGCAGCCAAGCTCTCTCTCTCATTCTCCCTCTCTCTCTCTCGCTCTCTCACTCTCTCTATCTATCGCTTGAGCGTGATAATCTTTTAGAAAAGAATCAGGCCTATAATTACTTGACAAACCAGAACATCTTGAATGGCAGTAAGGAACTTCTAAAAGCACGGAGTCACAAATGAGGGATCAGCTGGTGAGGCCTGGTGACTGGAGCCCAAACAGGTCCAAAAACACCACGGCCTCAGATCTGATTGTGTCACCTCTGCCGTCGCTGTGACTGCTGGCCTGATGTCATCAGCAGAAAATAGAGTCCGCTAGAGCTTGAAAGATTCCAGGGTTTCCCAAACATAGTTTCGTACATTCCATTTTAGCCATGCTCATTGAAATTTCTCCTGTAAATTTGATGAAATTTTCTATAAAATGTTTGATTATGTATTTCTAAGTACAGTGTGAGAATATGTTTGCTAAGTGCTCTGTTTCGAGTTACGTTGGTAGTGTAGCCCTCTAGGGAACCATTCACACTTTACAACAAAGCCTAACTAACTACTAACTACTAGTAGGAAACCTCTACCGTACCCAGTACCATGGCCTCCAGACCCTTCCTCATGATCCCAGAGAGTGATGTGCAAGGATTAGAGGGAGATCTTCAGACCAGACCCTCTCACACAATCTCAGAGAGAGATACCTGGGGATTAGAGGCTAGTCCCGTTGCAGATATCTGTTTTGTCTCTTCCTCTGTCTCTGTAACAGCCCCCCACCCCTCTGCCCTAAGGTAGACACTTAAGCGGCCATGATTCACTCTGTGGTGATAAATGCAGAGGGGCTTTAACTTGGTGTAAACACGTCCTCAGTACCAGAGGGTGTTACCACCAGTTGAGGAGTAAAAAAGATGACGTGTGTTGACAGTGGGATTATTTCACCTGCTTCTTTACAGCCTGCTTGTGGCTCTGAAGACAAACACCCCAGATATCTGAACGCAATATCTCCCCACTCCCAGTGTTTACAAGGGTAGTTAATGAAAGCTCTCCTTTTTGCATGTTGAGATATTCTGATGATAAACCTTGAGATATTTATGTATTAGTTGGTGAAATGTATACATCGTATAGCCATATGTTATTCAGTGAAATGTATATATACGTAGCATACCTTGGAATCCACTGTAAGTTAATTTGAATGGCACACACATTTGTATGAGTACATTGTGATCCTATTTACGTTCTTTTAACACACATGTATGCACACACACAAACACACACACAGGCACACAGTTTCCCAGCTACAGACATACAGGTGATGAAACCTTTCCCCAGAGAGGGCAGGAGAGTGACTGGACTTCCTCTGATCTGCAGCTCCCTCTCATTTCAGCAGCTCTGAGGCCTGTAAACCAGCAGCCCTGAGGCGCCCTCCCTGCCCCTGGCTTACCCTGTCAGGGCTCCAGGGTCAGGGCAGCACAGGTAGGCCAAGGCCTGCAGATCTGCGGCAAGCCTGACCTGACCCTAGCAGGGCTTGAGGGGATCAAGGCAAGGCTACTGCTTGACGCCCGTCACCCATCTGAACACAATCACTCTCCTGAGAACTCTGAGTCTGAGCTGAGGGGTCACAGAGTGCACTCTCACTTCCCCACCCCATCCCCACTTTATCTACCAGCAGCATAGCATTACATTACACTTCAGCTATGACACCATCATACCTACACAACTTACAGCCAACAGCTATGACACCATCATACTTACACAACTTACAGCCAAAATGTGTCCTTTGAACACAGCAATTTTCACTACATTAACATGCTGGTGGTAAGTTTATTCTTTACAAGAGTAATTTGGCAAGATTATATTGGCCATTGCTGGGTTCACCAGATTGTGTTTGCCTAGGCAAGGATGAAAGCTTGAATTTTACCATGAGTATATCAACAAGTTGATTATATATTGATAGCTAGCTGGGGATATAACAGCTGACAAAAGTATAAGGTACTAAGCGCATGACCACAGTACCACAGTAGTTTTTTGCAACCTAGTCAGTTTGACTCGTTAATATACTACACTGTCACTCATTGCATAAACAAAGGTCAGTCATTAAGGAGTTAACCTGTGCCATCCTGCTCCTGGCAACCAAAATCAGTAGAATCCATCCATATATTATTTTCTCAATATCAATATTTCAAAACTAAATATAATTATAATGAAAATAGCAATTTGTTTCATATTATTAGAAGATTGACTTAAAAACATTAATAAATTATTTGCACTAAGCAAGAATGAGCAACTTTTTTGGTCATTTAAAAAAAACATTTTATAACTGATATACTGTATGTTCCATATGAAATGATATAGAAATATGAAGTTATATATACTGTAGTTCATTGTAAAGCCAATATGAGCTTGTATAAGGCCAGACATCTAACAAACATGGCTGTCCAGGCATGATAAATATACAGTATACATACATATACACACACATTCACCTACACATTCCCAATCAGCCTTAAACACCAACACAACACAGAGCGTGCAAAAGAGTAGTCTGGTCTGTCTGTCCGACCGCTGATTGCTGACAGAAACATACGTGGTCCTCATCATTCTCACACTCTCCTTTGGTGGAGTGATTACAGTTTTTTGGTGGGGCGGGGGTAAGTGGATGTTGGGCCGTGTGAACTCAGGATGATCTCGGAATGTGGCCTGGACTCCACCACTTCCACCCCCCCCCCCCCCCCCCCCTTCCCTTGGGCCGCTGGTCTTCACAATGACTCTGCTCGCTGTCTCCTGATAGGTGAACAGAGATATCTGGTGCCAGTTTGACATGCTGGGGATTTGAGCTGGATTAGAGGTTTACCATTTGTTGATTTCATGAATGGCTTATTAAGGAGCTAATGGAGGCAGTGACGATGTCTCTTCGCCGGAGTGTCTCCGAAGGGATGCTGCTATCACAGTGAAGATAGCTGGCCCTGAGAGCCCCCCTCTCTGCACAAGAGCTCCAGGGATCTGGAGCGGTTATGTGGCCTTCTTCCCGCAATAGCAGCACTTAGCGCAACTTTTCAATGAAATGTCTTCATTCTATTCATCATTTTTGTCAAGTGCATCCTTTCTTCCCTGATGTCCACCCATTTGCTGTGATACACAGTAGACACACATTTAAAGATCAGATTTCTTTGGTGTTATGGTCCAGAAAACATTTGAGGTATTTGTGCTAAATTCATGAACAGTCTAAAAGTATTCATTTTTAGGCGCGTTCACGTTTGGTCTCCTTGCTGGTCTGTGTGACTGAAGGCTTGTTTTTCCCTGTGGCCGACACCATGTGTACTGTGTCACCGAGCGCCCAACGCTATCAGCAGCTGATGCATTACTGCTACAGACGGGTTGTCACCTCAGCAGTATCCCCACTGAGAGCTGCCAGGGGCTTCAGAACAGACCGTGGCAGAGTTGCCTGTTCCTTTGTGAGCAAACATTGTCAGGTATATGCCTCCAGGGCATAAGAGCAAAATGTCCCCAGACAGTGGGTTATTTCCCTTGGATTTATAGTTGTTTGGGTATGACATACACATACTGTACATTTGTTCCTGGGGAATACAAAGCAAAATGCTACACTGATACAGGCCTGGGAAAACCTGAACTGGACTGAACTGATCATAAACCCCCAACTTTGAACAATTAGTGATTCTTTCCTTTATGTTTTCAGGCGAGGGAGGGGAGATATCTCTCCTTGCTCTTCTCTATGCACAGATGCAGCCATGAACACCACCAACTGGCTACAAGTCATGTGTAATTAACAAGAGTGATCCAGGAAACACACTCTGGCTGCCTCTCTCTCCCTGATGAGCTGATGGTTATCAGAGCAGGAGCTAAAGTTGATTGGCTCTCTGCACCCATTCTCCCAACATGGGAGAATGCGTGCAAGACATGCAAGACTTCCTTCCTGCAAGACATGCAAACCTAAGCAGGATAGAATAGCATGAAGTACGCTTTTAACCTTTTATTTCAGGAAACTGAGACTGACACTGTTAAATCATCTGCTCCCAAAATGACCAGGGCTAATGGGCTTAGCCTCTGCAGTTCTTCCTAACATTTTATTTTGTGTTATTAAGCACTTATCACAAATGGGTTACTTCCTCATACTTTGTCACACTATAACAACAGGCAACAGGAACACTAGTGGAGTTACTAGTGTTACTAGTGGAGATGGAGGTTCCATATTGGTTTGGCCTGCTTCATCTTCTGAAAATAAAGTATATGTTTATGATTATGTTTGTGATAGATTCCAACAAATCTTCAGGCCCAGGGCACAGCAGAATGCCTTATTTGGCATGCTTCCCTACCCCAAGGTTCAGCTGTAATGTATATGCTACATTCTGGCTGGATACCTGCTGCTCTATGCTGAAGTAATGATTTGTGGGATTGAATACCACGTACTGAACATAGCCAATAGAGTACAGTTCATCATCCCACCCCTGAAGGTCTACAGGACCCCCCTTTCCTTCTATCCTAAAACGTTAGTCTTAGCCCTGTGTAAAGTCCTGTATCCACCCCCCACCTAATACCCCCCAAAGCCACCCCACCGTGTAGTGCATCTCCAGTCTCTTCATAACAATGTGTAACACAGAGCATCAAAGGGAAGGATGACACCAAGACACTTGAGGTGGCTTATGTTCTCATGCTCTGCGTGCCCTCTCCAAAAACGGCAGGCTTTTAAAAGGCTTTTATTCATCCTGTACCTCACACTCTCTGAGCTCTCTCTTCATCTCCATCGCCACCTCCCTGAGGCACCAACAGCAGTCTTAAGATATTCTTTATTCTTTCTTATGTTTCTATTAGCCAATGCATGTATCCATGGTTTTACATTGTAAAAAAGAAGAACAAAAAAACTGGAGTTTGGGGAGAGGGAGTGGATACACCAATTAAATTAAGTCAAGGTGCAAGTTCTGACGTGCTCTCCTCTTAACCTGCCGAGACTAAGCGACTGGATACCCAGGACTCAAAACGATGACAGCACAGCCCCCGCGTCACTGGGCTTACCTGCAAAAGCTGCTCAAATCCTCCGATTGAATCGACAAGAGTGTTTCTCAAAGAGTGGTGAATGGGAGAGCCGCATTTCTGCATTAACTCAATCTTCAGTGCCTGGGAGCCCCAGGCAAAGCATGGGAGGAACCATATTTAGACAATAATTATAACTTCTCTCTGGCTCAACGGACGTCTCCCATTGTCAGCAGAGTTCTGTGGTGAGGTGCAGTTTTACAGTAAGGTGGTTGGGGGTTGGTTAGTGTCTCTAATCCAGTGTAAAATCTCCTCCTTGGTGTAAAATCCAGCTATGACCATCTTTAAATTACCAGCTACGAGCTGTTTCAAAACATATCTTGAGCTGGTCAAACCATGTTGAGTGTGGAGCTGTTCTGAACTGTTCAAGCAGCTGGCAGCAGCTTCAAAACCTACCTTGAGCTGTCTACCTTGATGTATAATAATCCTAACATCAATAATGATGGATTACATTTATATAGCACCTTTCATTCTCATAATCTTAAAAAAAGGGGAAATTAATCTCAAGCACCACCATTGCATAACACATACCTGGATATTGCATGACAGCCATTTTGTGATAGAATGCTCACCAATATCAGCTGAGTTAGAGAGGCTGGCAATAATTTAAATTGAGGTGGATTTTTGATACATGTGAGTGTTACAGAAGGCCTGAATACTCTTGTTTTTGTTTAGATCGAACAGACACAGTATAGGCCCACAGGCAACTAAAGATGCTGAAATCACCACCACCATTTTTTCATCTGTGAATAGTTTTTAGTTGACTATAAATGCTTTAAAAACAGCTGTCATGCAAATAAACAACCTCAGGAATAACTTTAAACAACTTCCTGGAAAAATGCACTTTCTTCTTGTCATGTAGTGTTGTTTACTTCCTGCTACCATTTCTGGGTAGATACAAGGCTCCAAAATAAAATGGTGATATTTTTGTAGTTTCCTATTAAGCAGCATAAGAACCGACGTAAAGACATTTTATATAATCCTTATAGTTTATATAATTCTTATCCAACAACTAAAGTGGCAAGTACATAGTCCAGGTGTCATGAGGCATATGGTATCAAGAATGAACTAATTTGGTTTCTGATTAATATAATTCATATTCTCATGATTGCAACTGTATAATAATTTCAGAAAAACAATTGCTTAGCTTTAATTATAGATGCATTAAAGCAATGGTTTATTCTTGTGATGGGAGGAAGGGGTTTAATGGTTGTTCGAATCCACAGTTTAATTTTATATCATATGGGAGTTGCACTCTGTTTCTTTACAGACAAAATACTCTGCGTCAATATCGAGCTGCTGGCACTGGCTTCCTCAAGACAAGTGCTTTGTTTTGAACTTGACAATCCTTCCCCCATTAGTTCCTGGCCATACTTAACGAATCAGGCAGCGGGGCGAATTATCTCCTCTCCAACTGAATATTAATGTTAAGTATTGACATTGGCCACAGAAATCGAATTTCATCCTCATGACGTATTGCTTTGCTTTCTGAGGCACAATTCCATGTTCTCTCTAAGCCATAAAAAAAGCTCACATTTTCTGAAGCGCTAAGCGGCACTGCTTTGAAAGCATGCTGTGATTATAGCAGGCAATAAAGTGATGTACATCAAACTGAAACTAACTACTGATTACACGACTGCAGGATATATGTCACTGTCTGCCTGCTTATATCCTTGTATTGATCGGCCTGCTCGCCTAAAATAAGTCAATTCATCCGTCTATTTATCTCTCTATCCATCTCTGTCTGCATGGGCATATGGGGTGGAATAAGGGAATGGGGTTAGACGGAACAGGACTGGGGGGACTAGGTGGGACTGGAAGGGAACAAAGGCTGATGGGATTGCAAACAGAGTGCTGGATTGTAACTCTGGGGGTTTCAGTCGCATCTGCCAATGATCAGTTATCTTGGGGCTGTGCTGGGAGGCTGCTGGCCCTCTGGGATTTTATGGGGGCCACAGAGAGTCACCAGGGCTTCAACAGGAGTTAGGGGGAGAGTGTTATAGGACTCGTTTTGGAGCCCAGGCTGCACGGCCCTTTAATGGATGAGCAGATTCATCTTATTTTTATTAGTATAATAATAATAATCGATTTCCTCTATGGATGTGTGTCTCTTGCAGTGTAACTTCTAGTTGTAAATAAAGCTACAACTCTTCACAGGCACTCTACCTCCACAATGTAGCTTGTATCTGTACAGTATGTGTATTAAAAAAGATGTACAGACCAAATCAACAATTAATGCATATACAATCACCTGCAATGTATTTCCCTCTATTTTCATTGTCATTTATAGTTGTCGTCATGCATGCCCTGCCTCCCTCTCTCTCTGTCCCAGGAGAGCTCTGATGACATCATCAGCCCGGGCCGTCTCAGGCCTGTAATCTCAGCGACTCCCTCCTCTGCCCTCTGTGTTGTTTTTTCCCGGCAGGCCGCTGGTGTCAGACTGACTCTGGTGAGTTTTCTGGAGATGTGGGCTCGGACCACAGGCTAGGTCTGGTGCCTCTCCGCTAAACTGTTTGTGGAGCCAGACTGGAGATTAGACTGACTGCAACCCTCTGTTATTCCTACGCTACTTTTTTCTTTGGTGAAACTTTCCAAAGAAAAAAGTTCCTCCCCCTTTTTATTCTCTTCTCTTCTTTCCCCTCTCTTGCTCTTCCTCTCTGACATGAACCCCATCTCCGCACCTTATCTTGGTGGTGAGGACTCTGGTAATTTAGGGGGATGGGGGCGGGGGGTGGTTGTGTTGAACGGTCGAGGGATGCTCCAAGCGGCGGCGAAAGACATGATTGGCCTCAAAACCCTGCGATACCGCTGTCGCCACCAGGGGGGTCTGTCTTTCTTCTCTGAAGTACATAGTGACGTGATGGAAACATCAAGGGCATGGTGGCATGGGACATGTAAGTCAGGATCTCTGTTTCAGTAGACACAGACACAGGGGGGTGGGCGCAGAGCCCCCCACCCATTGCCGTTGGCATGATGCCACGTGAGTGTTGCTGCTGGGGGCTGGGGCGGGGGGCTCGTCTCGGGCTGAGAGGAAACAAAGCAGAAACAGGGAAGACTTTCAACAGAAGGCTTTCAACTGGTGAGCAGATGAAATTGCTGTTACCGCAAAATTACACACCAATCCCCATATTAGTGTTGCCAATGTGTTGCGGATCAATGATGATGCCACCACACAGCCATTTTTGAACACATACACACACACACACACACACACACACACACACACACACACACATACACACATATATTACATTGAGAGTGGTATGAATTAGTACAAATTAAGCTCTTTGAGAGAAGGTGTGAATCTTAAGCAATCTGCCCAGTGGTGAATACATGTTGTTTGAAGTACTGCAGGCTGATGTTAGCGTTAGGGCTGATCAGTTTAATTTCCAGTCTTTGGCAGCTTTTCGGCGACTGCAATAATTTCATGTAACTACGTAACTCAACTTGAAAAATATAGTTTCCAGTGAATATATTCATTGTATTGGCTCTATTTTGTTATTTCCCTGCAGGTTGATTTAGGTTTGTGAACTGCTCCTCCACATGCAAATGCAGGGTTGCTTGAAATAGAAGAGTCAGTCTGTCACACATAAACAAGGTCAATTATCCATTTACCATCTTCATCTGCATGCAGTCACAAGGCAGTGCTGTGTATGTGTGTGGAAGGAAGGAGGCACTTCCCTGGGGAGGAGGTCCCAAAAGCCTTGTTAGCAAAATCTAATATGCGTGTGTGGTTCCCTAGCTTTGTGCTGAGCAGCAGAGTTAGACCCCCCACACACACATATCTGCCCCCCCTGCTCCTGTCTCCCAGTGTATAACTCCATTAATGCTCCATTAGTGAAATTAGTGCTATAATTGTGAGGATGATGGAGAGAAGGCACAGAGAGAGAGAGAGAGAGAGAGAGAGAGAGAGAGAGAGAGAGAGAGAGAGAGAGAGAGAGAGAGAGAGAGAGAGAGAGAGAGAGAGAGAGTGAGTGAGAGAGAGAGAGACAGAGAGAGAGAGAGAGAGAGAGAGAGAGAGAGAGAGAGATACTATGAATGGATGAATCCCTACCATGGTCTAGTGGCATTTTTGTTGGTCTAATGGCCAATGGGTCATCCTATTTCTGAAGCTTAGAGAGTATATATTAATGTCAAGGGCTGGGGGGAGTATAGTGGGAGGGGGCAGAGGAGTGGATCTGCCTGAAAAACCCCAGGCCTGACCTTTTTGTTTAAAGTGTTTTAAAGTAGCTGGCAGAAAATGTGCTCTTCTTGATAAGCTGCAAATTACTGAAAGCTAGCTTAGAGTAATCCCCACTTGTAGGGGCTGGGATCGTTGCTTTAGCAACCTAATAGACTCCTGTGTTCTGAAGCCCAGCTCACTTCCTGCTACGTATGCTATTCCAGCAGTGTTACATTTCACAACAGCACAGTAACTCTTTCTCTCTCCCTTTCTTTCTCTCTTCCAGCAGTGTTACATTTCACAACAGCACAGTAACTCACTCGCTCTCCCTTTCTTTCTCTCTCTCCCTTTCTTTCTCTCTTTCACTTTCAACTCTCTTGATCTCGGTTCTCAGTCTTCTCTCACTATTGCATTCATTCTCACTGTTTCATTCCTGAAAGTGCTTGAAAACAGAGAGATGTCTTCTTTCAGGTTCGCTTGATGCTGGACAGCTGTGAGTAGCACGCACCTCTCTGTTTATGCACATACAAATTTACTGGAGCAGTTCATGATTTTTAAATACACATTTATCAGTGGCTTCAGAGATAGTGATCTACAGAACCACTCTCTGAGTCCTCCCTCACTTTACTCCGTGAACTTCATAATGAGCTCTGTTGTTTTACTCATGGACCATTTTCTGATTGATTCATTGATCTCCTGGCCCCTCCTGGCCTAAATTGATCATATCATCTCAATAGCGTCTGTTCTGCCACTCTACTTCATTCCAACCTCAGCAACAGCTCATGCCTCGATGAGCAACATGATATTGCGGCTAGCTCATAGTAAAGTCATTAATGTATACTATGGTTTGTCACTTTCTGCAGATAGAATACATGCTTTGCGGGTGAACAGTTGTTCTTGTTATGTGTCACCATGCACCAGAGCATTAGGTTATATTTCTGTAGTGGTGGAGAACTTCAAACCACTCCAAAAGTCCACCCATGCCAACTTTTGCACCATGGCACAAACGCATGATGCCAGGCATCCGGCCACATTATATATTCTTACTTTAAATAAAAATATAACAGAAAATTGCCAAAAGCTGCAGCAGTAGGAGTTTAATCAGCAGATTTATTTAAGAAGCATTGCTTTGAAGCACAGACCTCTACCCACATGCTACCCACAAGCATATATGCATGGATGCACATACATACACACAAAAAGTGCATGTACACACACATGCATGCTCATCACACACTCACATCAAGAGGCCATCTCTCAAAAGTGGTTTGAGCATTTGAAGGGCCAACCCAAGAAGCCCATGTGAAGGGTCACAAACTGGCGAATGCCACATTTGCACGGTGCGTCCATGTGAGGAATTCTGGGTGGGAAGCAGGGTGCAGGAGGGTGTCAATCAGCTCTCACCCTCTGCAACAAGCTGCCAGCGTGTAGGGGGGGGGGGGGGGGTCCTGCCAGACTGATTTCCTCAGCTTCTTCCTGAACAAGACTAGGACAGCACGATCGAGCGTGAAATACGGCTGCGTCTTCCTGCGACCGCGGAGGCACACGGGCTAAAAATAGGCCGCCCGGATCAACAGGTTTATTCTGTAAACAGTCCAGCTGGCTTGCGGCACCTCCACGGTATTGGCAGGGTGTTTTCTTTCGCAACACACCGCATCCACGTATTGTGGTCTGAGCAGGCGGATAAATAAAATTCAAAACCAGGCCGGGACGTAGGATCCGGGAGGTGATGACAAAGAGAACCGGCCAGTGCTCAAACCGTTAGATAGATGGCCCAATTGTTTTAGTTTTTTTTGCCTTTTCCCCCCCTCGCAGTTTAGTTCTGGTTTAATTGTTTATTTATATTAAGCAGAAAAAGTTACCCTCCTGCTCCTCCATGTCTTTTCCGCTATTTTCCTTGTGTGTTTGGGAAGGGAACTCACACACCCCGCCATCCAAACATCATAAACATCAAATGCATGGCAAAACGACTGCTTTGCCATGAAGCAGAAAGCAAGAAAGTCAATTTACTGGTTAGCTTTAAAAGAACTATTATACTTTTTTGTGGGAGGGGCGGATGTCACTTCACTTCTGTCACCTTGCACACCATACATACCCTACCAGCTGTTTCAAAACATAGCTTGAGCTGGTCAAACCATGTTGAGTGTAGAGCTGGCTGAACTGGTCAACCACCTACCAACTGTTTAAAACCCTTGAGCTGTTTTTTTTTTTCAGAAGGGCAGCCTTGTTGCCATGCATAGCCTCGTTGCATATAATCCCACCTGAAGCCCTTGGTTTCATGGCCCCTGTGGCCTGCATCAGGTTTTCGCACCCTGTTCTGTGCCATGTAACAGGGCCATGCCTTCCACCTCCACATTAACAGCACGGAGGCTATTGATGAGCATATAAAGGGATTATCCCAACACGGGGTCGCCACATTTAGACACTGGTAATACGCTTCAAGCCTGGTCCATAGCACAGTTTTAGCTGCTCTATAGTTCGATAGGTCTCCATTAGTCCCCCCACCTTGCATTGTCCCAATTAAACATGCAGCGATGGCTCGCGAGGGTGGGGTGTTTATTTCTGAGCACGCTCCCCGGTCGCTCAACAGGTGGTTAGACCGCACAGGTCCTGATTGATTGATTACCGCGGAGAGGGGCCGCGGCCAGCTCTTCTGCTCGGTGCGGGCGGAGTATTGATTCTTGATTAATCTCTCAGGAGTGCAGCCAATCGCGAGTTTGTTCCAAAACACCAAGGCAAAAAAAATTGTGGAGGCTGGAATTTACATTAGAAAGCATGAATTTAGTTTGTGTTTAAATGCCTGACGCATTTTTTATTTATTAGTTGAATTTTGTAACTAATACTTTTTTAGCGCTTAATCTACTGTATGAGAGATGTTACGAATGTGTTGGCGACAGACTAATGCTTAAATATGCAGTCTGTCTGTTTAAAACCACATTAGAATTAGACTGTCTTGTATAACAGAAAAAAGCATCTCATGTCCACACTGAGCATCACACTACAGAATGCGTGCTTCAGTGTAAACGAGTCCTTCCCACTGAGAGCAGTCAGTGCTGGGGGGAGCTGCTGTGCCAGCCCCGTGCCCTCACGCTCTATGGATCCGCGCATTGCCGATAAATCCGTGTGTGTGTACATTCTTGGAGCCGGGCCCGTTTGCGTGAGATTAGTGGTGTTTATGTGCATTATACGCATCCACACATCTGACATGCACAGGGGAATTCCTGCAGACGTGCATCCCATGCCGGCTCATATTTCCCCCCTGACATAAAGCAGCAGAAGGGGAACTGTGACCCTCAACATCAGTCAGCTCAGCTCTCAGCTTTTCCTCTCAGGCAAGCAGGTGTGGGCTTGGAAACCTCAAGGTGGAATGCTGCAGTTGTCCACCTTTGGTGGAGAAGCACTGTCCGTTCATGGGTAATCTTATTAATATTAAGCTATTGTTTGTTAATTATTATATTTCTTTTTTATTTTATTTTTGTAAAATGGCAAAGGAATAGTGACAGAACTTTCAAATTCAATCCTGGTAAATGACTACAAACAGGATTAGTGGAGGAGATGGTAGGGCGGTGGGGGATGCGGTTCTAATGGCTATATTATCATTGAGGAGGTGATTGTCCAATGACAAGGTTTAGTTGATACTCTTTCACAATATTCTATGAGAAACCTTATGTGATATAGCTTTGTTGAAACAACAATAATTTTTGTTTCATATGCAAACAGTATACACATACAGCAAAAACAGTCCAGACCCTTGAACAATTCTCACATTTCATTGTCCTCAGACAATCCTTCTTGAGACTTGTTGCAAATTAATATTTTTTAGAATTGTAGCCAACTCCAAACATGTAAGCAAAACAGTGAAAAAGATAAAGATAAAGACCTGAAAAAAATGTACCCTCCTTTTCAACTAAGTGCATTTGCTATTGATTTATCAGCAGCTTATACCAGATGTCAATAGCCTTTAATTACAGCTCATTAAGGAACTTGTTAAGGAACATGTGACATCATAAGAAGACCAGTCAAAATGTGGGGGTATTTGGGGGCCAAGCAGCAAAGCTGCATAGGCACACAGTGTGTTTCTACCTTTTCTAATTATTCATCATCATCCTAATCTTTTTCTTCTGGCTAGGGTTTCTATGGCAGCCCCTAGAAACATTTTTGAAATTTGGCGCACTGATTGGGGACAGTCCCATGATTCTTTTCACCAAGATTGATGTCTCCACCTCGAGCGCTCTAGCACCAAAAAACGGGATCAAGCCAAAGCGTTTGTCCGTGACAGCCAATGGAATTCGGCAAACAGGAAGTGAGCTCATATTTCAGCAACACTTTGATGTATCTCAACAGCAAACTTGGTAGATAGATATTTCTCATTTCACCACTGGGGGGCACCGCAAGAAACAACAACAACAAAAAAGATTCTTATGTATACTGATACCTTGGTAAAGCTGAGACATGACAACCTGTTATTAACATATTTTGTCCAATTTTCACCAAAACTTGGCACAGATCATCTTCAGACCAATTAAAAAAAAATATTCATCCTTTACAGCCAAATCAAAGGCAACGACCTAAACAAGACATGAGCTCACATCTCAGTTACACACAATCTTTTGTCAATTGACATAAAACTTGCTATCAGCTTCCAGCCACACTTTTAACATGATCCGACGAAGTTGCAATGGTGACCCTGTCCCACTGGACTGTTTGGCCCCCACAACCCTGGTTTAATTGTGTTTATTACTTTAATAATACAAAAATGTTGAAATAAAAACATTATATTTATCTTTCAGTGTTTGTTATCTGGGTGAGTGCACCAGTAATATTTATTCAGCAATCCAAAGTTGGATGAGCATGATGGTTAACCTTTAAAGGTACATTAAAAGCACCATTGGCACAAATCAGCAAGTCACTGGTGGGTTTCATATAGCCTTCAACCACCTATCACTGCTGTATTGTACATCCTGCTTCTTCCATCGAACAAACCCGGGAGGGAATGTTCTGTATTTTTACAGTGTTTTCAGAATGATCACAGCCAAGCCATATCCTGTTCACCCTCTGATAGAGGTCCAGAGCTGTGGCAGCTCCAGTGATGGACATAGCCACACTTCATCTAATTACCCACAAAGGCAAATATGAAAAGTGTTTTAGCATAAAGTGTTATGCTTTAGTGGAATCAGAATTAGAAATGTAAGCAGTTTACATTTTCCTGTCTAAGAGCAATGTTTTTTTTTTAAATATGCCAATTAGACATTTAACTTTGAGGAACAGGTCTACTTTTAAATTACAGTTGCTTTCCCCTTTTTTCAGTTTAATCTCTGAATCGTCCCTCCTTTCTAAGACTTTGCCTGTCGCTCTCGTTCAGTACCCAAAAGGTTGTGGAATGGCTTCGTTCCCAATGTCCAGCTATAGGCAAGGGGTGGGATGGGACTCGGATAGATACAATTCTTTCATGGGGCTATAATCAAATAACTCAATCCCTATAAAAGCAATTGTAAGGTTATTATCTTCTTTGGTCCTGTATTTTCCGAGTGGCACTTAGGAAGAGGACAGAGTAGTGGGCCTAATCTCATATTTGGTTTCTTAGTCATCAGTTTTCCCACCGTGTCCATGTCGAATGTCATTGCGGTCCCAGGCCGCACAGAAGCAGCGGACAGCGTGACCTCTGGAAGCCGGGAGCTGTGGGGAGCAGCACCGGAACAGGACAGGTAATCACTCATTGGCACCAATCACCAAGACCCCAGGGTGACATCTAGCACCTGCACACCACAGCTGGGGTGATTGCAGTGCGAATATGACCGTTATGGTAGATATGAGATATGACAACAGTGCTGCCATATACACTAGCACCTGAGAGTGAGGTTGAGGAATAAAATTCGTTTTTTTATGTTTGGTGTCTCCCTTGAGTTAGTTGGCTTGGTTTTAAACCCTTAAATATGTATAAAATCCAGCAATGACCAGCTTGAAATACCAGCTACCAGCTGCTTCATAGCTTGAGCTGGTCAAACCATGTTGAGTATGGAGCTGGTCTAAATGGTCAACTGTTTCAAAAATTGAGCTGTTCTTTTCAGCAGGGATATTAAATATTCACTCAAAAAAGGTATGTTGCAGCCATATATGTCCATACATTTGTAATTTCGGAACAAATGGCAGCAAACATTGTTTCCCACACAGTGTGACTCTCATCTCTGCACTGCTTTCCTTGTCCGCTGCCTGGCTCTGCTGGTTGTATTGATGGCAGTGTTCAACCAGCATAGCTTCTCAAGGGCAGGAGCTGTCACAGCGCCTCTGCAGACGATTAATGTCAGAGTGTCAGACTAAATAAACCTGGAGTGGTTCGCTTATTTGCGCAGCGTTAACAGCTGATCACAAAACCAAGGAGCTACGAGGAGCCAGAGCTGCCACCCAATGAGCAGGTAGACGAGGGTGATGACCGATTCCCACAAGCCCAAGAATTTGCCGGAAAAATATACACTGGGCACACAGACAATTTCCCACCCCCACTCCAAACCTCCGTTCCACACGCAAACGCACACCCTGAAAATGGCCCGGACTGTATTGATCTTCCAACATAGGATTATACAGTCTGGCTCTATAGGCTTATAGAGCTTTTAATTCCCTCACAAAATAGATAGACTGACTTTGGCTCTATACATATCTGGATCAATGCAAATCTGCTTATGCCGAAAACCCGTTCAATTTTAAACGAATTCCATCAGCCATAAGTAAAAGTTTCTCAGGGTAATGTGATTACGTTCCCCTTCCGACCGAGTTTCTTCTCTTTGAGCAGCGAAAGGTTTTTTTTGCGCCAGTTACAATCTCCCTCTGTCTGTCTGAGTCTGTGCGAAGGGTGGGGGTGTTTGGGGGAATCTGACAGAAATGGCACCTACGGTACGATATCACCGCCGGACACTCTCCTTGATCCTCTCCGCCGTCACCTCCCATCTCTGCGAGGGATGAGATGGTTTCCTTCCAGTCCGGCAAATCACTTTTGTTTCTGCGCCACTTCTGAAAATGTAATTTCATTCCTGAGGTAATGTCAAAATGCAGACAGTCCCTTCCGTAAAAGCCTCTGGTGATGTAATCAGCACCCTCAGCTTCTCTCGGTGACTTTTACGACTTCTACGTCCTTAAACCGGTCCGAGGCCACAGGAACTCGCATCTGCTCTGTAAGTGTATGATGGCACGATGGCACTGAGTCTGCACTGTTCTGTTTTCTGTGGCTGTAACACAAGTATATGTAGAAGTCCCAGCCCGGGTGTAAAATCCAGCTAAGACCAACTTGAAATACCAGCTACCAGCTGTTTCAATACATAGCTTGAGCTGGTCAAACCATTCCACCAAGGACGTAGACAACATATGGAGCGGGTCTACCTGGTCAACCAACTATCAGCGGTATCAAAACCTAGCTTTTTTTTGTTGTTGTTGTTCTATTCCGAAGAATGGAAGAATCAGGCACAGACCACCAGGTTAGCCAGAATGTCTTCACCATGTTCACTAGCATGTTCACCATGGTCTACGTTCATCATGGTCTGCGTGTCATTTACCATGGATCACTGTGACTTGCCATTTATCATGGCCTTACGTTATGTTCGCCATGGACTGCCATTACTGTGGCCTGCCAGGACACACAAATAGCTAGAGAATGCTGGCCCTGTCTACTTGACGAAGCAAAATAAACAGGCCCATGGAAAAAGGGCTGTTGGCTCTATAGCCTTCCCAGCAGCTAGGATGGAAGAGAGAGCAGTTATCAAGACTCGGTCATCACCTGGGCCTCTTTGTTATGTCTGTATTTCAGACACTAGGGTGTTTATGTATTCTCAAATTTGTCCAACACATTTTTTTCCTGGGAGCAAAGTGATACAAAGATGTGCTCTAATTCTATGGTCCTCCACCGTGCCATCTGTCCTGCCTGAAAAACATGAAGTAGAAAGCCCTTCAGAATGACTGTTAATGTCTAAGCACAGCTTGAACCGAGGACTAAATAATTTGTTTAACATCCACTCTACCACATATCTCTCTTTGAGCTTTAGCATTGATTCAAATGACATCACATTATACTAAGGAATTAAGCAGATGCTCTTATCCAGAGCAAATTACACATCTTACATTCTTTTTCATACAATTCATATATAGCAGTTATTCTTCTGCATATTACAAATTAGTAATAAAAGGTTTATATGCAATCATTACCATATTATTGTTACTGCCATTAGTGCATTTTGTTTTGTTTTCTGTGGCTCTAACACAAGTCCCACTTATTTTGGAGAGGGGAAAACCTGTCAGAGGCAAAGGTTGGCCAGAATGTTTCGGTAATTGTTGGAATTCACAATTCCATTGACCTTAAGAAGAGGCCATGGTCCAGTGTAAACCCCCATAATATCAAGGATCCACCACCATATTTCACTGTAGGTATGTATTTCTTTTTTCAACATAACCCTTCTTCTTCTGACACCAAATCCACTGCTACTGGGAATGGCCAAACAGACAAACGTTGGTATCATCTGAGACCTGACCATAGCAGATCTATTTACTTTAAAGAGATCAAGCCATAAAATTTCAACATCAGTGTTTCAATATGGTAGACTGAGTATTAGGGCTTTTGTCTTAGATCAGGGGTACCCTGAACAAAACAAAGACATGCACTCACATTGGCTGATATGTTTGGACACCCCTGTTCTAGATACACCTTCAAGGACGGTCACAGCAGTGTCTGTAGAGGAAGTATTAACACCACACAACTGATCGTAACAGCAACAGCTGTGGTATAATAAGCAGTTGTGCTAACTCAAGAGTTATATAAGCTGCAGAATGGGACGTTCCAGAGGTCTGTAAATTAAAGAAAATTTGTACCACATTAGCTCAGGAGGTAGAGCGGTCATCTGGCAATCAGAGAGTTTGATCGGCAAAAAGTGCTGAAGTGTCCTTGAACGAGACACCTAGCACCTAATTGCTCTCGATGAGATGGTTGGTGTCTTGCATGGCTGCCTTTCACTGTGTGTGTGTGTGTGTGTGTGTGTGTGTGTGTGTGTGTGTGTGTGAATAAGAGGCATTCATTGTAAAGCACTTGGCTGTGGCTGTAGTTGCTGGAAAAAGCACTATATTAATGCAGTCTATTTACCATTTATTTAATTCACAGCTTCAAATGCAAATATGTAAGTGTTTACAAAAAGTCTGGTTCACACATTCTCAGTAATATTATGACTATTGTATTTTTTTTATTGCATATTGTCCAAAATAAGGGTACATAGATCTATAGCACAGACATCATACTTCAGTCCTGGGGGGAGGGGCACAGTGTTGGGGTGTTTTCAGCACCAGCCTTTCAGGTCAAGTCATTCATTGGCTAAAGAATCCACACACCTAGTTCTTAGGCTGGCAGTCTATTGAAAGGAAAGCACAAAAACCCACAGACACTGCCAGTTTAGTTTGACACCCCTGCTCGATAGAATAGAATGTCCCATTTTAGTCATGCTGTCAGGTACTAGTGTGTTATACATGCATTCCACTGCAGCCTGTAGTAAGTACTGATTAAAGAGGTCCAAAAGGTTTATTGAAAAGGGGTTTCATGGGGCTTAGGTGAAAAATGACATATTTTGAGAACCCCAGTGCTAACTCACAAGCCAGCCCCTCACTCACTGGTACACCCCCAATGTGGCTGTTCAACTATCAGCACTTCAGAGTGTTGGACAAACCCAACCCAGTCTTTACATCATCACCCTCCAGAGGTGGAGAGGCCTAACTGCATCCTGCTCCTACATCCCTACTGCATGGGCTCCGATTGGCCGAGCTGCTGCTCGAATGCTAGTCTGAGTTTGACATCTTTTTTAAATTTTTTAAATTTTTAATAAACAGGTTTGGTTTAAATGCCAATGCTTGTAAAAAGATTTCAAAAATAATTATATTTCTTAACCTTTTGTTCATGTAGCCTTATTATATATTACTATGTTACTGATAAACACTTGGAAAATGAATATAAACTTGCCTTTTCTTTTTTATGTGAAATATGTGAAAAATCTCAATTTTAATTTAATGATGTACATTATTATAACAATCTATGACTCTCAATTTGCAGCATGTTTCAAGAAAAGATGTTTAAATATACAAATATTTGCATTCACATATCCTTTGAAGCAGACAGACGGCAAATAAAACCGTCAAATACAACTTTTTACTGTCTGAATTAAAGATTCAATCTAACGTGACCAACTGTAAAAATAAACCCTGACAGTCAGCAGCTCCAGGATTGAGAAACCCTTCTGTGGAGCTTTCCTCTGGAAATCCCTAAGATCTTTACATTTTCAGTGTGTAGCAGAGGAAACCTTGGACCTCTCTGTTTTTCTTTCCAGCTTCAATCTCGCAGGCTCAACTGTCACATCCAAGCTTTTCATCAGCCAGCGCTCTCACTGAAAGCTACCTGGAAAGCTAGCTTTGTTTCAGCTCTCCGTGCCCTCACACTGCTTAATATACTGTCAAGTCATTCAGGGGAGAAAGACAAACACACACTCAGCCAATCTGTAATGAGTGTGGAACAGGGACTGACAATCCCAAACAAAGACAGGAGTAAAATACGTAACACCCACGCTGAAACATCTGCCTCCAAAAGCCTCTTTAAAAAAAAAATCTAATTTGCTAAATTAGAGATTTTGTAGAGCAACACACAGTACACTTTTTTTACTCATGAGGGTGCCGAAATGCTCGCTGCATGATCGAGATCTTGTCTGTGTGTGAGTGTGAATGTGTGTGTGTGTGTGCATTTGTGTGTATGTGTGTGTGGCCAATGTTATATGTGAATACGAATGTGTATGGGTGTCTATGTCCACCCCCACCTCTATAAACTACGAAAGACTTTGAGTTGAGCTTCATATTCCACTTGGATAAATTTACTGCATTAAAAACATTTTATATCATTATAGAACATGATATCATGTAAAGAATTTTGGTAAGAAATTAGAATATAGAAAATAGAAGTGTACTTGTGTCCTTGCTTTGCCCACATCTTTGCTGAGCTGGTAAATAATGTTTTTATTATTTGCCGTGGTCATGGGTGGGCTGGTCGATGACGTCGCCCGTGAAGCAGACAATGGTGCGTTGAAGGTTCTCCTTGGTGCTGAGAGGCAAATTGCGTCTCCTCAAAGCGCAGTGTTATTCAACAAATACATTAAGCTCCATTCCTCGTCGGTGGAGAGTGTGTCAGCGAACCTTTGCCAAAAGCCTCCTGGCAAACCCAAAGAGGTGAAGCTAAGGTGAGCCATGGACATTTCTGTTATTATTACTGTTCAGGGAGTCCAGGAAAAAAAAGAGGGAGACTTCACTGTCAACACTTCATGCCAGGGTGTTCTCTCCCCACGGCCCAATGAGACGCAGTCATCTTCACTTCACCTGAGGGCATGAACCGCTCTTCTGAGCCGACTCCTGAGATTCCGCTGTGATGTTTTCAGTCACGTGACACGGTCCGGGAAACAGACCAGACCGCAGCCTTCCAGGAACAGGACCAGCATTCCGCGCTCCTTGCGAAAGCCAAACTAAACCAACAACTGTGGCTTCCTAGCCTCCAGACCGTGACCCCTAGTTCGGAAGGTGGAGTCGCTCAGGCTGCAACGGAGGCCTAGACGTGGCGTGTTCGGGCGTACCTCCGGGGGCAGAGACAGATCCGAGCAGCTCCGTACGGCGGGGGAATTATGGGCGATAAAGCGGGGCATTGATTTCACCGGCTGTTTGGGTAAATGAAGGCTGGTACGCGACGCGGTGAGGGCGGGGGGCGTGGTGATGGATGACTTGCTCAGACCTCGTTATTAACGTCTCGCTCAGGAAATCAGCTGCCCCCGCCCCACTACCCGACTAGCATGCATCCGTCTTCCCCCAGTCGATGATAAAAAAGCCATCGGGCTGAAAATGCGGGAAAGAGCTAATGGAGAGCGTGAAGCGTGGCCAGGGACAATGATGCAGCGCTGTCCTTTAAAGGGAACCCTGGGAAGGCATTCGCCTGGATCTGCCAAGTGTTTATCAAACAGCCTGTTTCTCAGCTGTGCTTCAACCCAATCCAAGAAAACTGTATCCACTTCCCGTCATGACTCTGGTCGCTCTTTGCTCAGTCTGGAGATGTCCCCTGCGTGTTCTGAAACCTGACCTATGCTTTTGAGTACCTTCTGCGACCTTGTTGCTACCTGTCTTGCTTGAATCTTTTGTTTACGTTTTTGCCTTTTGGATTTTAGACTTTTGCTCACTAAACCCTTTAAAATGTTTTCCTGTGACTGGTTTTTGCACATGGAAGCCCTTTCCTGTCGTGGTGTAGGGGTAAAGCACTTCCCTCCACTACAATGTTCAATTCCTGGCCTCGTTGCACTTCCATTTCCAACCCCAGGACATTGTTCCATATACAGTAATACTAAGTGAAATACTCATTCCGCATAAGCACTTGAGGACCAACCATCTAAGCACATAAAACTTGCTCTCATATAGTAAATGCCACTTATTTAAATGTGTTCATATGTGTGCCTGTGTGGGGGTGTATTTACATTGGACTTGAGGCTGCAAACAATTTGGATAGTGATCTATATTTTATGTTATCTATAGTTTTCCCAATTATATGGGAAAACTGTATACTTCTATTTCAATACATTTACTCTCATGTTTCACTGTTTTTAATTAATTAATCTCTTTTTATTTCTGAAAACCACAGGTGACACCCTTAACAATTATTGTAAATAAAACCAAACAAAGTGAAATTGGCAATACAATTTTACTTAATTTAGTTCATCTCAGTCTAAAGGAACTATATTGTGTCACTCTATCACATCCTGTTTCACTAGGGTATAAAAATGAGGTAACAAGTATGCAATATCCCTTTGTCAACCATTAGCATGGGAAAATCCAAAGAACTGTCAATTCAGAAGACACAGATGGTAACTGACCATCACAAGTCGGGTAATGGATACAAAAATACATAAACGGTGAACCATATCACTTAGCACTGTAAGGGCAATAATAAAAAGGCATAATTAATTAATTTTCATTGTTGCAAATTTGCCAGGAAGACGATGTAAGTGCATATCATCCCCACAGATGATAAGGAAGATGCTGAGGGAGGCCATAAGGGTTACAGTTGAATAATTGGTCACCAAGTCTAAAAAATAAAATAAAATAATAAAATGGCACCTCCATACCAACAAACTCTTGAGGGCTGTCATCTGGGCATGAAGATAGCCCTTACTGAGCACAATAGACAAAACCAAGCATCTTTAGCCAAACCTCATTGGCACATTCCTGAGATAATATTTGTGTTTATTTGGTACATAAAATATTAATGAAAAAGAAATTCCATTATTATTGTTGGCTGCTGATGGGGCACCTTTCTCCTGAAACAATTGCATATTGCACAGAGACACATTCTCTGATCTTTTTTTCACTCTTAATTTGCGGTTTGGATCCCTGCCTTTTGCTGGGGTAACAGCAATGGTGCAGCCTTGCTGAAGGGAGTAGTCTCAGCCAATGAAGGTGAATGTATTAATTAGCCTTAACTAGACGGTGACAATCCACCTCCCGTAACCACTCAGAGTGAGAGCCTCTTATTCTAATTTACAGAGCCTGTCACTGGGCAAATCTTCAAGAGTAATTAGACAAAGTATTGAATTTGAATTTAATTGAAGACAACTATGAGTAATAGTAGTGGGTCCTGGTCTCTGGTGTTGATTATGGAGGTAATGATCCTGGCAGGTGAAGATGAATTAAAGGCCAGAAATCATGCCGATGCAAGGCTCTCCTCATGCCATAGCACAGCTCTCGTCAGAATTCTCCTTGTGAAAAATACTGATATATTTATACATTTACAGGAATATCTACTGAAATACTGATATGTTTACTGGCATATCTACTGAAATACTGATATGAAGCCAGCACCATGGATTTTCTGAATGCCAATGCCTTAGAGAAGGGTTTTTTGTGTCCCATTTCAAATTATTTCTACCACACTTTAAAAAAATCTGAAAACCCTTGGGAAGTATGATGTTAGACTAAGACACACAGTAGGTTATGATTAAAGTAATAAATCCTACTTACTCATATGCACATGATGTTCTTGCTTGTTGAACACTGCCCACCTGGTTGCTTTGGTCGTGACCTATATATGCACTCGTGTCCGCGTAGTGTCCAGTCGTGTCCAGTGTTCCCATACTATGATATTTCACTGAATGTTATATGACATCCAGGTAGTTTTGCATACTATTTTATGCAGCTATGGTTTCAGGCATACTAATACTATTTTAACATACTAAATAGTAAGTTAGTATGCGATTGTGGATGCAGCCATTGATTGTGCAAGCAAACATCTCACTCTCACTCAATGATTTGGCAGTCAATTTAGTATAATGATCCCCATGCTGTATTGTTGAGTGCTTAATTTTTCCTCAAAAATGAGAACATATTATCTCTGCCGTTCAGTCAAGAAAAATCTAAAAGATACAGTGCAGCATTACTCTTCTTTTATTATCAATATCTCCACCATATATCAATGCAAAAAAATGATCAGAAAGATAAGGACGGGCAGAAAATAAATAAATTAAATACATATATTTAAAAAAAGGCTCCCATTCCGGGAACAACTGTAATGCATTTTGCTTTATCATTTGTCGTAAATGACAATGTTAAGTGCAACAATGTACAGAGACGCTTTTGTCAAGAGGGACGGAGAGCGAGAGAGAGAGAGCGAGAGAGAGAGCGAGAGAGAGAGAGGGGGGGGGTGGTCAAGCAACTCTGCTTGGAATTCCTGTGCCACAGCCATCCCCCCTTGGACAGAAAACTAAATAAAGATGTTTACTGACAGGCTAATGAACAAATGGGCCCTCTTGATTTAACCTTGATGAATGGTTCAGCCAGGTGTTTTCAATAATGACAATAAGCACTGCAAGCCACAGGCCCACTGATACAAGAATAATGCATTATTCGGCCATTAGAGGCTGGGTTCGAGAGACCACTTATGCGCTGGCCTATCAATAATGCTGTGTCCCAGTCTACATTTAGGCCGAGGGAATTAGTCATACTGATATTCTATTTAATAAAAAAATCACAAGACGCATAAAGAATCTCATTACATTTTAACAGGGTTACAGTAACCCAGGAGGACCGCAAGTTTAATTTTCATAAGAGCATCCATTCTTCAATTATGTCAAGCAGGGAAAATGTAAATGGCAAACGGAATGCTAACAATATCTCTACAAGCGCATTGGCAGATAGGAGCCTGGAGGCTCAGAGACAGAGAGCGAGAGAGAGAGAATGAGAGAGAGAGAGAGAGAGAGAGTGAGAGAGAGAGAGAGAAGCTATATGAGGGAGCCGTGTATGTGTGCACGTACGTATCCGTGTGTGGTGTGTCCATATGTATGCTTGTTTATATGTAAATGCAAGCACTCTTGTCTTCTTCTGTGAGTGTACGTATGCACAGGTGTGAACAGGCAAAAAATGTCCAAGTCTATTCATGTAACACAATTATAATTCACCTTTTCATCTGTAATATGCAGATTACTCAGTGGAGCATACGGTGACATTAAATGCATTATTTAGATTCAGATTTGTACAATCTGCAGGACACAGAGAAGAAGGGCTCCTCCGGGGCTAGGAACCAATATGTGATTAGCAGGGCTCAGAGCAGTGCATTTTGGGACAGTAGGTTTCAGTTGCACTTTTTCTGAACCTCTGTATCAATCACACCTTCTTACAATTGGAAAACAACTCGAAAACATTCTGCCTTTTTTAGAGTCATTCCATACTACACTGCCACACTGAAACTTTCCTTTAAAATAAGTTCACATGCAGGTTTGCACACCAGGAGTATTACAGTATAATAGTTACATTTGTGCTTTAAATTTAACTTAAGCATCACATATTTACTTTTCCTAAGTCCCCTGACAGGAACGCTACTTGCACTGTTGCTTCTTTAATATCCATGATGGCGTCGGCTCAGAGCCGGCCTCTCAGGGTGTGAATGACAGGTGTCCGTCTGCACCACGAGGCTGGTGGACCCGCGCAGACAGCTCCCGTAGAAGCGTCCGCGGCGGTATTGGCATGTGGCTATCAGCGCCTGGACGCCAGGCCTCCTGTAATAACAAACTGCTAATTGAAAGCTTCGCTCAGAGCGCCTGTTAGCGGGGAGCTGGCGCTGAAAGATTACTGCGCCACTCCGTGCTGCCTGGGTGTTGAAAGAGTCTATTACGCCCGTTCATCTCTACCTGCGAGGAGTGTGAGAAAAACATCAGCTTTTTAAAATGAGTATTTATATAGCCTAGGGATGGGGGGGAGGGATTTTTTGAGAGGTGATTTTGGCTGGGGGAGGCAACTTCAGTCCTCTCAGAAAAAAATTGTGGGGCCTTTCACTCTGTCAGGCATGTACGTAAACAGACACACACACAGACACGCACCAGCAGTGCACATATATACATACAAGCAGCAACAGCTAACCCTAACCCGCACGCTTCACACAAATGTATAAGCACACATGCTGTCACTGATACAGTGCTGTGTACTGTAACTCTGTTTATTATAATAACAATTATTATTCTTATTGTTAAAAAGAATAGATAAGAAATTGAGGCACAGACACCCCTTTCTGTGTGTCTGTGGAAAACTCGAACATGAGCCCAGTCTAGAACCCTCTTCCTGTCCTCTGGCAAAACCCACATAATCTTTTAATACTTATTGAGGCATGAAGATTAAAACATTGGAGTGTTGACAGGTGAAAAAGTCTTCTCTGAGTGAGTACGTAGGCCTAAAGGAGTCACACACCATGGGGTTCTCATTCCGGTCCCTGAGCCAGAGCCCCAGTCCCTCTATGCTAATTAAAATAATTGGCTTTCCAGATTGTTCCGATTGTCTATCAGGTACCTCTGTCAGTAAGAGGCTTAGCTGAAATATTTCTCATAATTAGTCAGTTACCCAGGAAGAGGTGTAACTGTGTATTGTGGCGTGCACTCTAATCGGATACTCTCTCTTTTCGTCTCCCTTTTCATCTGACAAAGTGTGCACAGCACATTCAAATGAATCGGTTTGCTTGTGTGTATTTAGAATTATTTAGATAAGACTAGTAATAGATTATCAGTATTATTTACAGAGCTTTTACTTTACTCTGTCCAATGTGTTTATGATTACAATGTGTTACACGTGGTGTTTGGCATTCATAATTTATAGGAATTTTAAAGTGGAATAGCACCATTTCTCAACAAAACATGTACAAAAAATCAGAGCTCAGAAACATTGTGGACAGGCTCTGGCCTGGCACAAACTAGCCAAGACACACAGGCTCACCCTCCCAATCAGATCATCCCACCAATCACGACTCAACCTGATTATTGCACGCAGGCACTTCATCAGGCAAACAGACCAATCACCTCTCTCCTTATTTATCTCCCCACGTCCCTCTATCCCCTTTCTTCCTCTCTATCTCTTTCTCATTCCGTGCATGTGATTTGATGGACAGGCTTTTCCCAACCTCCATTAGTAAGACAGGAGCAGCTGGCAGCAGGGGTTTAAGCATGGTGCTCTTTGTTTTCCAGTTGAAAAGAATAACTTCATCATATTTGGGGTAATGGAATTATTGGGTTGGTCTCCCCCAGCTGGGTTGGTGTGAATGGAACTGGGGAACTTTCATCAGGAGCTGCGTCAGTGGGCTGGCAAGAAGTGAAAACAATGTCCTTTTTACAGCATCTAAAGGCACTATTCTTCATGTTTTCATTTCTTTGGTAGCCTATGTTTAGGTCTTGCAAAGACAGGTTAGGTAAATTAACTATTGTAAATAGTTTATAAAAGCTTATTAATATAACATGTTTTCAATAGTGGGGCCAGTACCAAATTGAAATTATGTTCTTTAAGAGGAATGAACTTCAGGCTCACTGGAGCAAAGCAAAGAAGTTGAGACACACACAGAGGTGTGTTGGGCAATCCTTGTCTGTGTATACACTCTCAGAAATAATGTATATTTTTGTTATTCAAGGATCACATTTCCCAAATATACCCCAAAAGTACAGTAATGTTCTCTTTGGGTGCAAATTAATATGTTTTACAAACACACAAATGAATTATATATTGCTACTGGCTAATTTTATGTAGCTATAGGGTACCGCCCCAGCAACAAGCATTTGTTCAGTACCTTTGAGGGCAGTTTTTGTACCTTTACTTCCGAGAGTGTACAAATACACATAATGTATTATCGCTAATGATTTACACATATTTTAAGGTTTTAGGTCTGTACAAAATGCAAAACTTCCATTTTCAATAATTAGACATGCATATAACAGATAGCCAAAAGTGCATTCAGGTATCTCAAATAGGATTCCAACCAGCAACCTTCATGCCTTTCCCTACATGCAAAGCTGCTCTGCCTAATAACAGAAATATCTGTGGGCGGACCTGCCTGCAGCCCTTCCTCTGGCATTTCCAGGCCCTGGTTCTTAGTCCAGACCTTTAGCAGCAGATGTACTGACACCATTACTGTCCACTCAACAGGTTGTCACTTCAGCCGCTTTTCACACAGAGAAGAAACTACAGGGTAACCTAGACCCCAGCCCTATTACTTCAAAGGGCCCCATACTAAAAATATCAACTCTGGGAAGGTCTGGACATTTGTTTATCCTCCTTTTAAGAGGGCACCATGCTCCATGGTGTCCAAGCAAATACCTATCCTGGATTTAAAAATAACTGGTCAGAGTAAACTTTAAAAGCCAGTACATTTGTATCGACAATTATAAAATGAATTTTATCCTACTCATAGTAATGAGAAAGTAGGAATATTTTGCTTCATTATTTTTTTAATAGACGCACCCTTTTTATTTGTAGCTAGTTTGCCTGCAATGGAGGACCAGGAATCACAAATCATTCCCAGAGTGATACAGGCAAACAGACTGCTTGCTGTATTTTCATGGATGTTCTGTGTCTCTTGCTAAATATGAATGCAGACACCCATCTCAACCCTGAGTCACATGATGTTTTTCCAGGGGAAGCTGGTGACCCTATGACCCCTCAGTGGCAGAATCCACCCTGACCTCGTCCTTGAACTTAAGTCATCTGTTAAGCCCCCAGGTTTGGAGGGTTTAAGCTGGCATTTCCACTTTTTTAGCGGATTATCTGATGCCTCAAAAATCTCCAAAAATTACAGGTATTACAATTGTTAGACTCCATCATTGTTTGCACAGAATTTGGATAAACTATACTGAGAAATGTATGCCTTAGATGTATGCCTTAGACAGTGCTATTTAGGAGCTCTGTTTTGAAATGAACATTGTGATAGACTATTTCTCACAGCATTGAATTCTGAAACTCATAAGTAATACGACTTGAAAGTTCAAAGTTCAATTGCCCTGATGCATCCCTCTCACCCTTTAAAACTGCCCTCCATAAGTTCTCCCACTTTGGCCCCGGAAGAGCTGCCCTTGGGGAGAGTGCTGTGTGAATGAGCGCAGTGGCATAAGCACATCATATGACTGCACGCTGAGCACATTGGGGTAATCATGTGGAACAGATGATCACAGGGCAGGACACTGGAGCACAAGGCCAAAGGAAACCATCTTTCTGCACTCTGTTAAGCCAATCATGTCCTCTCTCCTGCTCTCTCTCTCTGTTTTTCTTTTTACCTTACTCTGCTGCCCCTCTCTGACTCTCTGATCCACTGACTCCTTCTCCAACTCATTCCCTTTTGCCCTGTTTCCCACTACTCCCTCCTTCTTTCTCAATCCTTTTTTCCCTTCTCCTTCTCCATTTCTCCTCCCACCTGCCACCAATTCATTTCTCCACCACTCTCATCCATTCTCTTATTCTCTTTCTTCTTCTGTTTATCATTCTATTTTGCTGAAAGAGGACATGGGCCAGGCTACTCAGGCTGGTCAACTTCAAAAATACACACTGACACACACACACACAGACACACACACACACACTGACACAAGCACACACACACACATACACGCACACACACATTTCCACAGCTTAACCGATAACCCAACAAAGTCTGAGTAAGACTGGAGGTTGGAGAGAAGTTAACAGCTTTGTGAAGCTGAGTTGTGAGAACACTGTGCTTTGGTGAGCACAGCAGCCTCGGGCCCACCTGTCGCAGTGAAAGCGAATCCCACAGTCAGATGTGTAATAGTGATGAACCCCGGCACATCGCTGTCACCACAACATCACGGTAAGGCTGTTAAGACCTTTACCTGCCAGCCAGGATGTCGTTTCCGCGGCGATACACCCTGCAGATAGCAGCTCGATGCGGATTGGCTCGGTAAAGCACTTCATTAAGCTAATGGCCTTATCTGCACCCCAAGGCCAGCCAAAGCCACTAATTACACGATTAAGCATCGGAAGGTGCTGGCTCCTATCTCTGGCGTACGAAGGAAATAAAGAAAAAAGATTCAGACCGGTAAACCGAATAGCTTATTTTTCGCATTGATAGGGTCATCCAGACTCTATCACCTTCCCTGAATGGTCAAAATTGGGTGTTTTGTTTTCAGAGCTTAATGAGAGCGCGGTGATACTCATCGGGGCATGGAGGTAAAAGGACTCCACGCCGCCTGCGTCTTATCTCTCCATCAGTAATTACACCAAGATGGGGCAGGTGTGGACGATGGCGCTTTGTTCCTGAGGGCCGGGGCAGGGTCTGCTGGCGGCGGGGACAGAGAGAGGCATTACCTGGATTACACCTGCCGGGACCTTCAGGGAGCAGGAGACCTGGAACAGGTGTGTCTGTTTGACTCCACTCTTATACTGTTACAACAGCTAACGGCCTCCTGAGAGCTGGAGCCATCTGTATAAAGCCACTCAGAATTACTAATGAGAATGAGCTCCATGAGACTAGTATATGACCAAAAGACTATTCTTGACACATACGATTTTTTTACCACATACGTATTCTTACTCCTAATTTTTAGTCTGACTGGCTTTATACATACTGGCCCTATTCTCACCGCAAAGTAGGAACTAAGTGCTATGCATCCGTAAAAGGTGCCATAAAGAGGAACTACAATGATGGCGCCCAGAAATCAGCCAATAGCATGGCTTCATAGAAGCCGTTGCATGAACTGGAATGATTAGCAATTTGCTTGTTTGCTAAAAAATGGTCTCAGCGCTGTTATGCATAGCACTTAGGTCCTGCTTTTTGGTGAGAATTGTTGAACTCTGAGACCATTCTTAGGAGTAATTCTGAGCAGCTTTATACATACAGCCCCTGGTCTCAGCTCTGTTGCACTGACAAAGAACATTGTAGCAATTAGACAGAGCTGAAAATAAAATGTGTATGTTCCACATTGATGTTCCAAATTCTAAAGTGTAAAAACCTTTAAAAACTTGTGTGAAAAACTTGTGTGCTTCCCTGCTTGAACTTGATGCTGTGTGAATTGTGTATTTTTGGGAGGACCTCTCAGGCAGTTTGATTGCCATGGGAACAGTCCTGCCTCCAGATGGTGACCCCTGACAGCTCCATTAAAGCAGCATATTGACGCGGAAACAGGTCACACCTCACAGGGGTGGTGCATGTTTACAGAGGGCCTGCCATCCACCTGTCCGCTAGCACCTCGCGCTGTTGCTGCTGTGTGTGTGTGCGTGTGTTCATATATGGGTCCATGAGTGTACCTGCGTATGTGTGTGTACAAGCGTTTGTATGGGCATTTGCCAACTTGGCTCATGTCTTCTCCCAACCAAAAATCGAAAGATAAACAGTGGTGTAAAAGGGAGAGAGTGAAGCTGTGTGTCATAGTGTTCTAGCATGTTCTAGTGTGTGTGAGAATCTGTCTCTTTTTCAGTTTGCGCCTGTACTGCCTGCTCTGTACACTGAGCTCAATATGCTGGGTCAGTGATCTTTAAACGTAGCATTTCGCACAGCTCTCTAGCTCCGCCAATCGTGAAGTTGCAAGCAGAATATGCAGCTTGTCAGGAGAGCAGTGTGTAGTAGCAGTGGAATAAATCAGACTTGCCAGAAACTGCCACTCCTCGGAGCTCAGACGTACTCGGACCACCCCCGCCCTGCGCCCCCCGGCCCCCTGTCTCAGGGTGAGTGACAGGCCGAGCTGTGACAGTCGGCCCCTCTGAACCCCAGATCTGGCAGCAGGGCAGCTCTCTCGCCCTGATTGATGTTGTGTTTCGGGAGATAAATGGCCATTCCCCGGCCCCAGGAGAGGGCTAATTGAATTGGTTTCCAGAGAATGCTAATGGAGCGTAATGCTGAGATTACTGATACCTTAAGAATAAGTGATCATTGACAGCATGTGTTTCTTGCCAGTAATAAACATGTCACAGAAATGGGAAGCCAGTTGGTGCATAATTAATACATCCCCCGAACAAACCCAAAACCACAGCCCCCCCACATACATACACACACACACACACACACACACTTTCTCCAATACAGTTAGTTTTATGTCCTGCTAAGTAAATGAGCGTGAATTTAGCTGCAATAAAACTGTCTTTCTGTGGAGAACAGTGAGGACGGACGACAATGTGCCTCTTGTTTTTATGACATCACTGGATTATATCAGTGCAGTTTAGTGACTTGAGCTTCACCAGAAATACAATAATGCATTCCTAATTATCGTAATTCATGTAATTCATGTTAATTTGTTGCCACTATCCTTTCTGAAATTGAAACTTGTTACAGGAATTCTTTGTTACCAAAACTGATGGACCCATTAAGTCTCCCAAATGCACTCTACAGGCCCAAAACCCCTCCCTTCCTCAATTCCCCATCCACCTCCTGTCTCTCTGCCAGTCCAGTCCTAGTGTCCAGTCGGTAGGTTTAGACCCTGGAGCTCCAGATGTGGCCTCCACTACCCCTAATGCCACCCCCACTGCCACCCACCATCTGGGCTTTGCTCATATGGAAGATGTTTGCAGTGTGACTTGGGATCCCTTCAGAGTTCTGAAAGGTTTTTACACAAACATCAGTCAATGATTCACACTCTGCTTTCCCTCTGCTCTGCACATGTGAGTCTTCTCAGCCAGACAAGTGTACTGAACCTCGCCTTTCTCCCCTTTTCAATCAAGTTCATTGTGCATTTCCGCCTTGTCGCGACCAAGCCCCCTCCCCACCTGGGCACCTTTACAGCACCCAGGGGAAACTACACCTACGTGCTACACCTTTCACTCCTCAACGACAACATGCAGCTCCAGGAACAAATTATTTTCCGGTTTCCTGGGGAAATGAGAGAGAGCTCAGTCATACATACCCCTCAACAGGCTGGTGGGTTTGCAATCAGCTTGGTCAACAGATCATGTTCCCTGGGTTTGTCTCCCCAGGACAGCTGTCTGTGACCTGGGTGGCCTCTCAGAGAAGCGGGGTGGATGACCAGCAGCTCTCCCCGGGTTACGCCCTTGCTCAGGCCTCCAGGGCTCCGGGGCGTCGGCGGTAGTCGGCGAGCCGGCAGTTTCTCGCTCCGACTGCGCCGAGACCTGCCGTTTGTTTGGTGAAAAAACAAATTCCCTCAGTGTGGCCGCAAGCTGAGCTAACAGCGGGAGTGTTTCCCATGGCACCCAACTTGAGCGACTCCAGCCCAGACCTCGGCCAGGTCTCACAGATTTCGGTTCCGTCTAGCGCCGTGAATCAGCCGGGACGATGAAAAACGCACGACCGCTCGCCTCAGGGCTGGACGCTGGCGGTTGGGGCGGCGGGTAAAGAGAGGGTGGGTGGGCAACGTCAACCCGCTGCTGTGATGAACTCTTTTGTTTTCAAGCACAACATTCGCTGCCAAGGTTTTCTCCAGCAAGCCAGAGCGACCTGTGATGTGGGTGCAGTGCTGTGAGATCACCAACACTGTGCAAGATGTTAAAATCCACCATCTCACAGTCCGCTCGACCTGGGGGCCAGGGGAGGCTAGAGCAGGCATGCTATCAAATCTGTGCCTCTAATTTTCATAAAAGATTACACTTTTTTCATCATCTTAGAGCAGTGGTGCCCAATCATGTGCCACAGAGGGCAGAGAGTATGCAGGTTTTTATTCAAACCCATCACTGCACCAGCTGATTTGACACCTTCAACGAGAGAGCAGGCAACTAAGTAGTGAAATACGTAGCAACCGGTTAGAATAAAAACCTGGGTAACACTTTACAATGAGCTTCCATGAATTGTCATTAACAAATATAGTTGCTAACCAACTACTACTGAAGTTAATCTGCACAGCTCTGTTAATATACTTGTACATAATTCATTCATGTTAACTACTAACATTAGTTATTGCCAATTCATATTGGAATGAAAAGGTCAGTTAATGTACTGCATGTGTTAATGGTTAACTAATTATAAGTTCATCCTATGGATTGCTAATGTATATATATGTATACATTTGTCATTTTAAAAAATGTAGAGCTTCAGTTAAAATGACAATTTCCCAACTTTCCAACTATTACTTTGCTGGGTTATTGCTGAGATGCTAGTTTCCCGAACTTACCAGAGGCATGACTTTTCTCACCAAGATAGTTTTTCTCTACCTACATCTGCCCTGTGTGCATCTGTACTGTAGGTCTGTTTTAATTGGGGAATGGACAGGATTACTTATTTCTAGTGAGCGTCTCAGTTTAATCAATGCCTCGTTTGATTCTTCAGAAAACATTTGCTCATTTTTTGCCAGAGCAACCAGTCAGCCATCCATCCTCTGCAATATTATTTCCTCTGGATGCACATCGTTCCCAGGCTAAGCTCGCAGAGAAGACATCTCTCCCGCTCCACGAAAACAAACATAACATTCCCTCCCAGACCCACAAGGACAACTCCAGGAAAAAAATAAGATAAATAAAATGCTGACCCATTCCGAGCATTTGTTTGTGGAGATGGTGTGAAGCTGTCATGATGTCACCACCAGGATGCACCTCTCACTCTTTCTCTCATTCCCCCAACCCTTGCTGCCATCCAATCCAAAGAGATGAGATCTTCCTGGTGTTCCTGTGGCACCACGACTGGCTCCCATCCCTCTGTCTTCAGCCGCATGACTGTACACTGGTGGATTTATGGGTCCCTGACAGACAGAAAGCGAGAGATAAAGAGGGAGAGAGACCCAAAGAGAGAGAATAAGAGAGAGAGAGGTGAAGTGAGAGAGGTGACCACCCCAGTTTTCCCTGCCTTGTAATGTTGTGACTCACAGACGTCCTGCCTGGCGTCTCATTGTGAGAATCTGGATGATGCCACATCCCTCCTGACATCATTACTTCATTCCACAGAGGATTAAAAAGTACCCTGTCACCGTCAATTGCTGAACTGCCAGCTAAAGCATCAAATAAATAAATAAATAAATAAAACAGGAAATGGATTTAATAAAAATATTATGCTTTCCAAAATGTAGAAAGGCACTGACACAACTTCATACATTCATTTCATACATATACATGAACATAAACATACATAATACTTCATACATGTACAGTACGTAGGCATCACCACAACAGTGTGGAAGTTCATTCCTGCATGTTTTTGACCTTTTAAGTACAGTGTGTGCCATAAAATCTTGACTCCAACATGGTGGAGCATGAGAAGGTAATTCATCATGCGTCATGAATAATTAATTATTGGTTCTGTCATCCCCACTCAAGGAGGTTGCAACACACCACCTTTTGGAGTTTTTCCTCTTTTTCTGCATGTTGGTAGAGAAGTGAGAAACTTCAATGTCCAAAGTAGAGGGTTGGGTGAAATTTCTGACACTAGTTTCCAGGCGAGTCTAAATGTGTCAACAAAGGACAAATTGAATATCCCATGGGTCATATCTCAGCAAATGATTATTTGTAATGCGTTTACCTTTACACTATGAGAAGGTGTTCTCAGATCATTCTCATTTATGAATAATAATTACTTAAAGTATGTTTACCTTTGGAGACATTACTGCCCAAAATTGGGCCCTGGCAAAAAAAAGTGCCCTTTTAGGGCCAAATATCTCCAAAACTAAAGTACATGCATGTTTTCTGAGGTGAGATATGAATTCTATATACATAATATCTCTAGATACAAATTTACAGAGATTTAGGGCTTTAAAAATTCAAGAGGTGCTGTGGTTCATTCTTCTTAAATCCTTAACTGTACAAATGCATAACACTGTGCTAAGACAAAGTGCAAATGGAGAAAATTATAGAATCGAACTAGCTACATACAGCCTAGAAATAACTGGTTTTGTGGCAGTTTGCATTAAACATGTGGCATTGAGCTCCTCACAGTGCTGCAGTGGTCCCTACAGGCCAGGCTGTATTCAACAGAATTATTACCTTGCAACACAAAACATTTATGACATGAAGATCAAGAAAAAAACTGCCTATAATTTAATTTCAATCCATGGTACTCATCAATATTTGATAATTACTTTTAAGTGTTTAATAAATGGTCTGTAATATTAGATTCTTTTTTAAATTGATATATAACCACAGCAAAAATGCCTCTCATCTCAGTCATGTTAAGCCAGTTAAGCCTTTGCTACTTTTTTAACCAATCCCTAAAAAGAACCATTAAATTCCTTTTAGTCTTTTTCTTGGTGGTAAGCTTTCAGGAATTGGCTTGAATAATCAAATTTTCTGTCTGTTTCATACTAACAGTTCCACTACAAACATCTCACAAATCCAAACAACATTTAACTCACCAACATATAAATAAATCAAAGAAAAAGTGAGAAATGCCATGATGAAGATTTCAGTAAGGTTATTTGACCTTCTTCAGACTGTTCAAATAAAAGAAGATTTACTTTTTGGAACTCAATGGAGATCATCTGTGGGAGGTACCCAGCAAGGTAGCTTGTGAGGTAAAACAAAAAATCCAAATCAGTTTTGGATTGATGAAATTGCTTCATCAGTAACTAAAGGCTAGTGAACATATTTTAAGATAAATATTTCACGCAAACATTTAATAAACCGTAGGGTGTACACAATGCAATTACAAATTGATATTGAATCTGTTGAATAAATAAAACATTGGCCTTTTTGACCATGAACGTAAAAGGTCACTACAAAAGTCTGATCAAGTGGTCCACCAATGTTGTAGCCGACATACCAAAAAATAATAATAATAATAATGTCCTAACGAATCAGGCGGATTGAAATGGAGGTAAATTCGTTTCTGGAGTCACAGCACCGCCTGCTGGGAATAATCACAATTACAATATTTCACCACACACAAAAAAAAAAAACTTTCGGAAACATGATAGCCTTAACTTGCAAACTTACCCTGTTTTCAAGTGGTGTCGGATTTACGGTCTGTACGTTTCTCCTACCGGAATGGCCCACATAAACACCATATTATGTCGGATCAAGTCAGGTAAATCGGTATTCTAGATGCAGCATGAATTGAACGAGTTGTGACTTACGCGCTCTTGTCAACATGGTCGAACAAAACACAACAGAAACACCGTGACCGTAAGAGATGTCCTACAATAAAGCCACAAGTGAACCAGGGCTACACAGTTAAAACAGAGACATTATTTGACAACTATTGTAGGCCTACTGCATTCCAGTAGTAGCCCATTTGCATTCTTAACCCCCCAGAAATAGCCTAAATTGCTTTCTAGTCTATTGCTATTCTAGAATTTATACAGTGCGACAGGGACAAAAACGCAGCCACACAAATCTTGCTTTCAATTGTTCGACCATAAGTCATGTGAACGAGCCGGAAAACCGAGTTGTAATGTAGCCCATTCCCGACTCTGCGAAAATAAAGAGGGACATGGCAGTGAAAACAGTCCAGACATGACGTGAAAACAGCGCTACTTCAAGAGATATGTTGGAGATTTTTTAATACATTTCAATTTTAGTGTTTTTTTAGTCTGACCTGGAGAGTTTTGGGGTATTTTTCATACAGAACGGGCCAACGTGTCTTGCCATGTCTGGTAGAAAGACTTTTGGAGGCAGGGTAACCCATAGACTGTACAGGTATGAGCAGAATAATTAATTCTATAGCGATTACAAAATATATTTGTATACAGTGTAAGTAGTTACTTCCACTTGCATTGATCCATTGCATGCACCATAGGAAACGGTCTAAACCTACAAGATTAAACATGACGTTGAGAGCATGTTCCCTGCAAGAAGAAAAAAAAGCACTTGCAATCCTTTTCTTTACCATTTTTATTAGCTTATATTAGTCAGTGTCTTTCAGACCTTTCTGAGACCGAGGTCGGAATAACAGCTGTGGGGTGGTTACGCGCATCCGGATTATGGATTTCCCCATATTTTCCGAAAGTAGATGTGCGCTTTACTTTGCTTTCCAGAGGACTCCATCGACTTGTATAGCAGTGCCTGCCTGGCGCCACAACCAGGAATCACAATGCAGGTAATTCTCCATCCTGGGCTTAACACTGCACCGTTTGCTTCCCCTTCCAACTCTCCCCAACAGAGACTTGCACTGCCACAGAATAAAACCAGAACTGGACTTTTAACTTTTATTCAAAAAAAGATTCTCTCAACCAAAGCAATCCTGGTCATTATACACTGAGATGTATATATTTATACAAGTAAATAAATGCTTGCATTTATACACACCGTGGAAGAAAAAAAATACACTCAAGTCCACTGAATTGTTTACACACACATTTAGACGACAAAGCTTTGGTGTGTGTTCCTCTGTGTTTCAGTTTTCTCCTTATTTTTTTATTATTATTTTTTGCTAATCAAACTATGAGAGCCTGTGTTATACTTTTAAATGGAAGACAATTACCTCATAAATATCTGTCCCCCCCACCCCATTGTTTCTGAGGAACTCATAACTCATAATTTCCACCAAGATTAAAGATAAATGTGGCTTTTCACAGACAACCGGACCCTTGGTAATGATTGGCAGAAAGAGCCTCAAGATGGCTCTTTTTGATTGGCTGCTGTCTCCTGTGTTGCCTTGTTCAGTTGGCAGGCTGGGGAGGGCCCTCGGGGATCAGTGAGGTGAAGAAGGTGGTGATGAAGGACCAGGTGGAGGCCACAAATCCAGGGTACGGGGGCCCCTCATTGGCAGGGTCTCCGGGGGCTTCCTCTCCACCATCACCTTCATCATCCTCCAGCCCCTCGTCCATGATGCGTTCCTGAAAGGAGCAGCGCAAATGTATCTCTTTAAACAAGCTTGAAGTTATCTGGGAGAGAAATCCTGCTATTCCGCTATATTCAAGAGCTCTGAAGCCTGTGCTTTCATCTAAATGTGAGGATATTTGGTAATTTCACTGTTTTCTGGGAAGCCTGAAACGGGAACCGTTTACAAATCCCAGCACTTCCAGTCTGGGAAGAAGGGTCAAGGGGGTCAGAGGTCAGAGAGTCCAAATTGGTGTATGAAGAGAGGGAGAGGGGGTGGGTGAATAAAGGCAGAATCTGATTGGATTAGGAATTTTAGGAGTCACCATTTCCTGGATGTCGTCATGCCGGTCTGCCTCGCGCTCGTCCTCGTTTCCCTCGGCTCCCCCGATGTTCTGAAGGTCCGGGCGGAAGGGGAACCAGCCAACCTGGTGTCTGTGGGGGAGAGACCGCGAGAGGGAAGGGTACGGACCAAGAGAAAATGAGATATGGGGGGCAGCTGTCATTGACTGTATTGCAGTAGTTCTCACTTACAAACAATCAACAATATGTTATATAGACATGAGATATTTTATATTATACAAGCACTAATTAAATATTTTACTGAAAGAGGCAGAAACGAACAAGAAGAAAAACACAAAAGATAGTCAAATCATAACTGCAGACCTACAAGTAACATTCAAATGAAGGTTTAAAACAAGCAGACCACCCAGTAATGCAACCCTGATCAAGACCAATTTCAGATTAGCGCTTCCATTTAAGGCTTGATTTAATGTCTGGCCTTTGAGCAGAAACTGAATTTCAGAATAAAGAGAGCCACACAGCATGAACTCCAGGAAGGGCTGCTGGAGATTCATGCTGCACAGCTGGGAAATGGTTATTTGCTTTCTGAAGGAGCACATGGTGCTCAAATAAAAGGTCTTATGCAGAAAACAATTCATTACAAGATTACAATTCACACAGCCTCAACATTCTATTACCAAGTGATTCACCAAAATTAGCATTTTAAAGCCAATCTGTCAGGCACTTTATTCACTTTAAAACTGGTTGTAGCTGAGCACTTCCTAAATTATATCTTCCAGAGGGAAAAACTACAGTAAACATGAACCCAATTAGCTGAGTGTGCTTAAGGGTGGACTGCATGTGGGGATGCTTAAGCACACTCAGCCATTTGGGCTCAAGTGGAGCCTTCATGCAGTCGATGATTAAGCACAGTCAGCCATTTGGGCTCAAGTGGAGCCTGCATTCAGTCCATGATTAAGCTCCATTTGAGCTCACGCCACTTGAGCCCGAAATGACTGCGTGTGTGTGTACACGTGGGCTGTGTGTGAGGAGTTCTGAGGGTGCGCGGCACTCACAGGTACACCAGCACCATGGCGCCGATCACCATGACGAAGCGGCTGAAGGAGGAGTAGAAGTAGACGATGCTGAGCAGGACGGCGGCACGTGACACCGTGTATATCCAGTCCAGCCAATCGCGGTTCAGCTCATCCTCGTTCAGCAGCGCGCCCCCCTGGGCGTTCATCTGGATGTTGGGGTTGGCGGGATGCTCCTCGGGGGCGGGGGCTGGGGCTGGGGCAGGGGCGGGGGCGGGGGCGGGGGCAGGGTTAGGACCCACAGGAGGCGGGTCATTGGGCGGGGCTGGTTGCTGATGGGACGGGGAGGACAGAGGGGGTGGGACTGGACTGGAGGGGACGGCGGGGCTGGGACTCTGGGAAGAGGCCACTGCTGCTTGGCTGGGAGGAGAGAGGGGGGGAGGAGAGAGTGAGAGAGAAAGAGAGGGGGAGCGAGGGAGTGTAAAGGAGAGGAAAAGAAAGGTGGTGAGATTAAGAGAGAACAAATTGGCAATGTTCAACCCTGTTCTGCTTCAACCACTTCAAAGACTGCATAAAAAAAGCCATAATTTACTGGCTTAAGAGTAACTGCAGCATCAAGAGATTTCCTGTTCCCTCTCATCAGTCCCGATCCTATCTACAGTTAGACTTCTAATACAAGAATTGTTTCAAAACTCATGCACTGTAACTATGTGCAGAGAACCTGCTAAACATCTGTCAGTCACCAGAGAAACAGGACAATCTGAATACTGGGTTAATAAGAAGCAAAAAGGTTTGCGGTAGGAATCCAGAAGGTTCTGTAAGCTGAAGTGTCACATCAGAACACTCAAGTAAATGCACAGTACAAGTTAAAATGGCTTGGCAGAATGATTTTTGAAGCTTTGTGCTCTAAATATATGATTTCAAGGCTTTAAGCCAACATTTTTCCCCAGTTGGCACTAAGTTAAAAATGTCGGAGCATACTAATGCATCCCAAATCGTCGAAGTGCTCCTGAATTATTTCCTCAGTTAGCACACATCAATTTTCATTTTTAAATGCTCCTAAAATGAGAGCACTGCAGAGCGCTGTGGTGCTTCTATAATTATAGCGTTATAAATATTCTCGTCTCGGCCCAGAGGACTCGGAGCCCGGGTCTGACCGTCCTACGGTGGAAACGGCACACGGGCTGTCAGAGGGAGCGGGGCTCGCTATAAGTGGAGATGATTTGCTGTAATGAAACCACTCATATCCCTCTAAATCCTCTGCTCTCTCCTCCCTTGGCACTCATTACAGACATGCGGTCCTTGCTCCGGCAGACAGGAGCGCGTTGGGTAGACTTACTAATGCGCCCTGTGCCGCTATCGGCTACGTCTGTGTGCAAATGAGCTGGGTGGAGAGGCACTGAACGGGGTGAGTGGGATTAAGCAGCCGAGTGTCGAACTTATAAATAACAGTGTTCCAGCCATGCTGAAGAGTGCATGCATAAGGCATACGCTGGTGTAAAGAGTGTCTGAGAGGGAATTAATACTGCATAGTACTGCCACACATATGCGCCATGCTGGAGTGTGTGTGTGTGGGTGGGTATAAGGCATACGCTGCTGTATAGAGAGTGTGTGTATGTGTGGGTGTGTGTGTGGGTATAAGGCATACACTGCTGTAAAGAGTGTGTGTGTGTGTGTGTGTGTACAAGGCATACGGTGCTATACAGAGAGTGTTTGAGGGGGACTTACTACTGCATATAGTATTGTCGCGCATACGCCTGTTGCCACCACAGCACCTGCATGGGGTTGTACATGGGGTAGGCCGGGAAGCCTGCGGGCATCCCCTGCTGGAGAGGGAACTGGTCCGCTAAGTGCCTGCACAACACATACACACATACACACACACACACACACACACACACACACACACACACACACACACACACACACACACACACACACACAGTGTACTGTCAGTACAGAGCCATACCTCTCATACAAGCATCTCTATACACACACCTCGTGCCCAACAACACCGTTTAGCCATGACGATACTAGTGACATAACATGACCTCTCGAGCCTTATTGAATTGTTTTTTTCCCCAGCAAAAGGAATTTCAGGCAACTCCATGAGGTCACGACCCATAATATAGGAATCCCTGGACTATGCTGATCTGTCACAATTAGACATTCATGTAAACACACAAAAAAGCAGACATAATATTTAAACATAAAAAACAAACATTGTCACCGGAGTAGTATTGTTATGGTTTGTGTCTAACCACCACACGGCACAGGAAACAGATTTCTGACCAATAAATGTGCATTATTCTCAATCAACATAGGTTGTTTTGCCTGCCTCTGATCGGTACAGATGGTGCTCGTAGGTCAGTGAAACTGCAGAGTCGATTACATTTAGCAACTCTGTCTGTTGAGTTGTATGCACTTTCAAGATTAATGTTGAGAAATGCCCATCAAATCTTGAGACACTCCTGTCACAGAAAAATAAAAAAATAAAAACCTGATCTATTAACAGAGCCAGTACAAATCTGGGGACAGGCCTCACCCTTGCATGAAGTTTGGGTAGGCGGGGTTGTGGGCGTGCCCACCACGATGTCTGAGTCCGTCAGAGTTCCCCACCGAGGAGCTGGGCGTGCTCTCTGTGGTGGGCATGGCCGAGGACGAGGAGCTGTCAGAACTCTGGGTGAGATGATGGTCAGAATACGGGTCAAAAAGCTATTTATAAAATGGGCAGGAAAATCTCAATTCTATTGGTTAATAGGGGTGATAAAATAACGAAATATCACTGCTATTTTTTGTTTACAGTTCTATTTCAATTATCACTCCGTGGCCAGCTAGCTAGCCAGTTTGACAGAAGAGAACTATGTTAAGAGTTTACCAATGTTGCATAGCAACTGCCTAGCACTATCTGCTGGCACCATAAAATGTCATATTTGGTAACCGTTTTATGAAATAAATAACTCACTCCAGGACGTGGTATATTGCAATTTTATCACAGCTAAAATGGGTTGTTTGGCCAGACGTGCAGCGTAGTGAGTTATTGCTGAAATAGTACTGTGACATTTCCAACAATACATCTTGAGTAATAGTCTACAAAGTAAATAACCAGCTAAATGCGTTGTGTTTTTGTCAAACAGAGGGCATAAGTGAAGATAATTATGCCATTAAGAGCAGAGGTTGAAAAAGAAAACACACACACAACATTTTTAAAACAATGAATTCCCCTTAAATTATTCAGTGCAATTCAATCCTTAAAAGCAGTGCGTCTCTCTTTGGTTACAGAAGCCATTGTAATGATAGGGTTGATGTTTGTGTTGGTCAGTGGGTGATACTCACTGAAGGCTCGGGGTCAGAGGTTACTCGTGTCTGTGGGCCAGGAGCGGGGCAGGGCGACTCAGGGGGGCTTCGAGAGGCACACACCAGGTGGACCATGTGATACTCATCTTGCTGCAGAACAAGAAAACAAAACTTGACTGCACACCAAATAATGGCGCACATCAATGTCTACATACTGTATGTCTGCAAATTTAAATTTACCACTGCTGCGAGAAACATCACCCGAACTGATTCATAACAACCGCCTAGTATCTAAGACATTATGCAGTTGGAGATATGCAAATGCCTTTTAGCACCAATAGTAGAGGAACCATCTAATGGTGTGAATCCATTGTCACATCTAACCATGTTCATGTGTTGATGCTGTCACAGCAGATCTGACAGAAGCTGCTGGAACTGAGTGACAATGCAATCCCCATGATGCTTACTCTGACAGAACTGCTATTGTTCTGGAGCGCAAGTACGAACAGGTCTGCACACATCTGTGTTTCTGGCCAAATCACGCTCTTAAAGGGGCACACCCCCTGTGCTAAATCAATTGCTGATGCACTTTACTTTTAACCTCTTACATAGAAAAGCCCCTGAAAAATGCAGGCAGGTATTGCAACTAATGAATGTACTGTATGTAATGTGATTCAATTCTGGAATTTCCCTGCGTGTAATCTGATGAGATTCTTGCATCTCTCTGCGTTTAATCCGATGACATTCTGGCATCTCTCTGCGTGTAATCTGGCAAGATTCTGGCATCTCTCTGCTTGTAATCTGGCGAGATTCTGGCATCTCTGCGTGTAACCTGGCAAGATTCTGGCATCTCTCTGTGTGTAATCTGGCGAGATTCTAGCATCTCCCTGCGTGTAATCTGGCGAGATTCTGGCATCTCTCTGTGTGTAATCTGGCGAGATTCTGGCATCTCTCTGCGTGTAATGTGGTGAGATTCTGGCATCTCTCTGCGTGTAATCTGGCGAGATTCTGGCATCTCTCTGCGTGTAATCTGGAGAGATTCCGGCATCTGTCTGCGTGTAATCTGGAGAGATTCTGGCATCTCTCTGTGTGTAATCTGGAGAGATTCTGGCATCTCTCTGCTTGTAATCTGGCAAGATTCTGGCATCTCTCTGCGTGTAATCTGGTGAGATTCTGGCATCTCTCTGCGTGCAATCTGGAGAGATTCTGGCATCTCTCTGCGTGCAATCTGGAGAGATTCTGGCATCTCTCTGCGTGCAATCTGGAGAGATTCTGGCATCTCTCTGCGTGCAATCTGGAGAGATTCTGGCATCTCTCTGCGTGTAATCTGGAGAGATTCTGGCATCGCTCTGCGTGTAATCTGGAGAGATTATGGCATCTTTCTGCATTTAATGTGATGAGATTCTGGCATCTCTCTGCGTTTAATCTGGCGAGATTCTGGCATCTCTCTGCGTGTAATCTGGAGAGATTCTGGCATCTCTCTGCGTGTAATCTGGAGAGATTCTGGCATCTCTCTGTGTGTAATCTGGTGAGATTCTGGCATCTTTCTGCGTGTAATCTGGCGAGATTCTAGCATCTCCCTGCGTGTAACCTGGCGAGGTTCTAGCATCTCCCTGAGTGTAATCTGGCGAGGTTCTAGCATCTCCCTGCGTTTAATCTGGCGAGATTCTGGCATCTCTCTGCGTGCAATCTGGTGAGATTCTGGCATCTCTCTGCGTGCAATCTGGTGAGATTCTGGCATCTCTCTGCGTGCAATCTGGAGAGATTCTGGCATCTCTCTGCGTGCAATCTGGAGAGATTCTGGCATCTCTCTGCGTGCAATCTGGAGAGATTCTGGCATCTCTCTGCGTGTAATCTGGAGAGATTCTGGCATCGCTCTGCGTGTAATCTGGAGAGATTATGGCATCTTTCTGCGTGCAATCTGGTGAGATTCTGGCATCTCTCTGCGTGCAATCTGGTGAGATTCTGGCATCTCTCTGCGTGCAATCTGGTGAGATTCTGGCATCTCTCTGCGTGCAATCTGGAGAGATTCTGGCATCTCTCTGCGTGTAATCTGGAGAGATTCTGGCATCGCTCTGCGTGTAATCTGGAGAGATTCTGGCATCGCTCTGCGTGTAATCTGGAGAGATTATGGCATCTTTCTGCATTTAATGTGATGAGATTCTGGCATCTCTCTGCGTTTAATCTGGAGAGATTCTGGCATCTCTCTGCGTGTAATCTGGAGAGATTCTGGCATCTCTCTGTGTGTAATATGGAGAGATTCTGGCATCTCTCTGCGTGTAATCTGGAGAGATTCTGGCATCTCTCTGCGTGTAATCTGGAGAGATTCTGGCATCTCTCTGTGTGTAATCTGGAGAGATTCTGGCATCTCTCTGCGTTTAATCTGGCGAGATTCTGGCATCTCTCTGCGTGTAATCTGGAGAGATTCTGGCATCTCTCTGCGTGTAATCTGGAGAGATTCTGGCATCTCTCTGCGTGTAATCTGGAGAGATTCTGGCATCTCTCTGCGTGTAATCTGGAGAGATTCTGGCATCTCTCTGCGTGTAATCTGATGAGATCTCTCTGCGATTCTGGTATCTTCCCATGTCGTGGGTACAATAAGATGTATTGTTATAGCTCTTGCGGCTCATCAGCAGGTGGCAGTACCTTTCTCAGGATGTCTCTGAGCTTTAAGTGATCCAGGAGAAGCCTTCCAGAGTAAACCAACCTCTGATCCTTAGACAACTGCAGTACAAATGCAAAACAAAAACAGACACAACTAAGCATCATTATTGACTGCTTGTCACATGCTTATAATATTGCACCTACAGTTTATAAAAACAGGTTTGTGGCAAACAGAAGGTCATACTTATATAACAATCAGTTTCATCCACAGAGGGAAAAGTGCCATCTCTAAGCAAAGCTATGCCCTACCCTGCCATGGCAACACACCCTACTGCTCCAACAAGTGTCCCATCTCCAGGGGGAATTCATCTGAGAGGGTTTTTTAATTGGAGACAATTCAGTATGCGTGCCTGAAACACCTGGGGCTTGAGACTTGAGCTGGCTCACTCATTCACTAGCTTGACATGAAGCACTGGATTCAGTGGTGAAAAAGGAGATGATTTCGGATACTGTGGATTCTGAGCAGGTTACATAGCAATGCACAACGCTTGCGTGACAGCTGTCAGCAGCTTGGTGAGCAAGCAAGAAACGGTAATGTTCCTGGCTCATTGTGTACTTGTACCTTTATGTATCCATGATTAACAACTAATGAACAATCAGAACATTTTTGTTCACGTGAGCATGTTCTGCCAACATTTGTAGACCAGTGCAGCAGGCTCAACCGCTGCCATCCTGACAAAAATCTCTCTGGTGATTAAGTTGCGTACTTCGTTTGTACCCTACATTTTGCGGTGCATTATGGGGAATATTGAGTGAACTATTAAGAGTGTCAAGTTTACTTTGAATCTATACTTTAAATTCGCAGTGCAAAATAGCCGATTATATACAATAGTGGATTATATAGCGTATAGGGAGTCATTCCGAGCCTTGGTCTATCATGACCTGCAAAGAGCCCCATTACCAAACTGCCTGTCAATGAATTTCTTCCAGCTGAGGCAGCTTCCCTGTCATAATGATGACAGCAATGGTGATGATTGTGGCGGTGGTAATTATTATTAATATTATTATGACTGTGATGATGACAGTTGAGCTGAGAGTTAAGAAGGAAATGATACTGATAATGATGATGAAGAACATGACACACTGAGAACAGAGACACTGTGGAAGCCCTCCTTCCTCAAATACTCCCTGTCCTGTCTCACCCAACTGCATCTACAGCACTGAGACACACACAAACAGCTTAATCTGGGGGACCTCCTTAAACATACATTAGAGTTTTGTATAACTTTATGCAGTCCCTGAAATGAATGTGAACCTGCATTTCTATTGAAATTTCAGCCACCATACCACCGTATAGCATTTCAAACAGGAGAGATCAGTTTGAGAAACAGTTCTGAAAAAAGCAGAAAGCTAGGCTGCTGCTGAGAGAGGTGCCGGTGGAGCAGGAGGCAGACCTCCTTCTGAACCAAGCAGAAAACCAGGGATGTGGACGGTAACATGGAAGGTTCCGGCACTTACGATAAAGGATGAACCTCTGTGGCCATTAAACATCTCATGGCATCTAATACAAAGATAGGAGGATGCCCTGTGCCCCAAACCTGTACTCTCATTCTGGCCACACAGTCATCCCTTCAGTTCAACCGAATGAATAAGCCTCCCTCTTTACTTCAGCAAGTTCAGCTGATTCACGGTCAGTGCAAAATGGATGTTGTTGCAGGAGCTGCTTCAGACCAGTGATTACTTTTTTTGAACCGTTTGTAAAGGGGATGGATAATGGTAAGTGGTAAATGGTTGGAATTTATGTAGCACCTTCATCCAACACGCTGTACAATTGATGCTTCTTATTCACTCATTCATACACACACTCACACACCGACGGCGATTGGCTGCCATGCAAAGCGCCGACCACCTCGTCAGGAGTATTTGGGGGTTAGGTGTCTTGCTCAGGGACACTTCGACACACTCAGGGCTGGATCAAACCGGAAACCGTCCGACTGACAAACGTCTGATCTTACCACCTGAGTCAATAATACCACAATTAACCACACTGAAATAGTACCTGGCAGGTAAAAATGGTCTATGATTGCTTATCTGCAGCAGCTGATTAAGGGAGTTAGATTAAGCCCATGGAGCTCACTCAGACTGAGGCTTAGCAAGCACTCACTATTGGGTGTGAAATTAGCACATTCCAGTCAGGATCATTTTGCAGCCATAAGCATCCATTATTCACAGCAGGGTTTCATTTTCTCAGTTCTTTTCCTTAGGCATATTCAGTTGGATTTCTCACTGACAAGCTTGTCTCAGCCACAGCTGACCTGCCAGCTCAGGCATGTTAATGGGAATATTATCTTATATACTATAGAGAAACACTGGAACTCTGGAAACAGGGCACACCATTAAAATCTAAATACAGCTGTTAGTATTAAACAGAATGAGATTCCTTCATTAAGCTGGAGTAATGCTCTTCTGGCAGCAGTTCTACCCCCCCCCCCCAGGAGATCGACATATGAGGTACACCTCTCTCATTCCCGCAAGCTAACAAACAGGTATTCATCAAACCGCTTTTTCATTTCAAAGTACACCCAATGCAAAATTGAATTTTTAATGCAGCTCATTGGCTTGGATGGCTGGACTGTTGTGAGCTGTGTCCAGCTGGGATGGGCTGCACAGTGCTGGCCTCTTCTATACTGCTCTAGGCAGTGTTGCATAGGACTGGGCAAGGCTCGCACACTCAAATCTGCTGTACAAACTGCTGAGGTACCATGTAGGGCAGAGGTACGCAGTGAGGGTTGTGACCCGTAACCACTTCTGGCCTTAATGACGTACTTAGCTCCAACATTTACACCGTATAACATTTTAGCTGCAGTTCATGAAAAGCACATGAACAACAGCCGAAGACTGTTCTCGTGTGGACATATGTTTTACTGTGATCCAATTTAGGAGTGACACACTGTTGGAGTATACACCGAAATAGCTCATTTTCCTTTGGTAATTAGAGGAAACAAAAACCTGCCTAGACACCGACCCTCTGAGACTAGACTTACCCAGCCCTGATGCATCCTATTCCACTTCTCTAATGGGATAGCAAGGGTGAAAAACTAGAACAGGCTTCAGTCACCAGCTATGTGGCCCAGAGTGCCCATGTACACCAACACTACACTATATTTCACACAATACAGAACAAGACATACAAGCACAGACTAACACACATACACGGTAATGCACACAGGCCCCCACATGTCGACAGCCCACAAACGCTCTCACACACGCACACGCCTAGTTCACATATTTTGCTGACCAGACACTGCACTACAGCTTTTCTGATCCAGGATTAGCCTCATCCTTTGCTGAGCTTCTGGGTCACTTCAGTTGGGGCTCTATTGGGAATGCCAGGCGTGTCAACCCGGTGCTCAAACCCTTTCCCCCCACTATAGCTACACACACCCTGCAGCAATACACACCCTCAACCCAAACCCAGGGCACAACTCTTACTCACCGGCTTGCTGGGATACACATTGGAGATATGCATTTTCAACTTCTCAACTGTCCAGTTGAGGAAACAGTTAATAGTCTGATCATCATACTTCTGGTTGGGTGCCTTGATGATGAGGGTGACAGGACTGTCAACTGCGCCTTGGTCCATGTTTCATAGTAAGAGCCCCCACCTTCAGCAGTGGGACAGGGCACGGGGCACAGTTCCTGTTAGCTGCACTCGCTTCTCTGCGGGGGCCTTTATTCTGGAAGATTCCTTCAGGTATTCTCCAAAGTCAGTGCCACCAGCAAAGAGACCAAGGCCAACAAGGGGGATCCACAATGAGAGGGAACTGACTGGGTTTCTCCGTGAAGAACAGAGTTCTTTCATTGGTTGAAACACATGGGCCACAAGAAGGTCTCTGAGGAATGATTTCCGTTTGGAGGAGTGCTGCTGCTATCTAGCAGGGGTAATGAGAAAGATGGGAAGTTATGAGGGTGATTCTGGGGTCAGATAACATTGAGTTAACTCCATAACATTGAGTTAACCAATTCAGCACAAGTATATTCAAATAAAAGGGCAATTCCACAGTAATGTCAACCTGAGCATGAAAAAATAAGCTTAATTACATCCCAATTAAACATATTATGTCCAACACAGTCGATTGTGACCATTTTGAAATCTGATCAAATGTAGACTAACAAAATGAGCATTTGAAAAAATTGATTTTAGTCCCATTACCACTGAAATCAATGCTATTTGGCGGCCATATATGTTCTTATAAAATTTGATTGGGAAGTAGATCGTCAAACAATGTGCATTTCAGACGCATCACATCTATAATGCAATGGCATCACATCCATAATGATGGTATCTCCTCATAAAAATCGAAGAAAAAAATAATAAAAATAAAAAAATATTTTCAAAATTGCAATTTTTATGTTCAGCCAAGCCTCCTGCATTACATGGATATCAAACTTTCAGTTTTCAGAAAGTGTATAGTCTGCCCAAAAAAGTATTTTTGCACTTTTTCTGGCTCAAAAATATTTTTTGAATTATTGTTTTGTCCCTTTGTGTTATGATAATATGCATTAACATTTTTTTAAAGTTCTTTTTCTGAGGGATTTCCAATGTCACATCCATAACGCTGGAATCGCCCAAAACCCACAATATTCAGCAAAACAGTTGTGGTTATTTGGGGGCTGATTCACAGGACATTTGGATTGCCTAAAGTTATGAAATATAAATGAAAGGTTGACTATTCTAAATAGTCTCCAGCAGTTTGGAAGACAAAATTAGTTGGCAAATTGTCTGGTGAGCATAGCTTTATGAATAACCAAAACATTGGTGTATCTTTATTTCATTATTCAAGTAATTCCAGTTTTACCATGTTTTGGCAACGTTAGAACAGTACTTAATCAGCGTACTAGAAAACAAGTATTACATTGGTAGCGTTAGAAAATCACATGGCCTTCTTTGCCACTTTCGAGTGAATGGTCAAACCAACATTTTTTCCGGTTGTTTTCTAGTCAGCTACATATTTACATATGTAAAGCTACATATTTCAAATTCTTATTTAGGAAGCGAAGTGATGTTGGCCGGAAAACCAAGATCATAGCGATACCGTTAATTTTGTTCTACTAAAACATACAGAACCGTCTCTTTAAAGAGTCCTGGCCTAGTACGAGTATGATTTGGAAAATTATCAAACACCTGCCTTGTCTTGTTAGCTGCCATTGCTTGTGTGGTCAAGATATCAAAACAGTTCGTACAGCCAATTAGCACGCCATAGACACTGTAAAATGCAGCTTTTTCAGGTCCGCTTTTAAACTTTTAAGCTGGTATTACAGTTGTAGCCGGTGTTAGTTAAATTAATATAAGGGGCTAGCACCAGCTCACTGATAAACAACAAGCTGCTGAAGGAATTCGTTGGAATTGGCTAACGTTACGTAGCTAGCCAGTTAGTTCAACTAGCTAGCTAGGTAGGAGAAAGAGCAAACTTAACTAGCTTGCTTGCACACCGAGTTATATGTCGAATGATTGTTATCTTCGCAATACAATTATCCCACATACGATTACCTTTCTAACGATACTGTAATTACTGTCAGCTTAGCTGAGAGTATCAGGCACGAAAGCTGTGGTCAACAGACCACACATACTAACAGCGAGTTAGCAAGCTAACGTTAGCTAGCAAGCTGTAATATGCAATTACATACAAATAAGAACACCATTCAGTAATTGGTCAAAAGGTATACTGTCACTTACCAATATAGACCAGCTCTATCAATGCACACCTGTCAAGTTGTAAACTTTCGCCTGATTTTCATTATTGCTCCTTGACAGCCAGGTCCACTCCCCGACTTGTTATCATACAAGATGGAGCCGGACGTACCGGATACAACGTCACCATGTCCGATCCACAGTCCATAATCAGCTGTTGGATGAAAACAAACTAACAAAGCACCAAGGCCTTTGAACTTATTTAAAATAAGTGGCCAGCGTTTTATTCTCTAAAACGCTGCTTTGCGTCGAAACAGATGCTGCTTTTCCAAACCTGCTAAAACGCAGTGCGGATTCTCCCTAGTTCACCTTTGCGTTGTGACGTCCCAAGACGGCGAATGATGCAAAAACTCACATCTGTTACCTTGGATTGCACGATGGCGCAGTAATAGCTGCAACCGACTTCTCAAACACCAGTGTATTGGGAATATATGTAAACTGTTTTCCTTTGAGCTGGTACATACAGTACTGTGCAAAAGTATTAGTAAAAGTAGGTTTTGTTTTTCTCTGCATTAGTGTGTCAGTAGAAAAGAGCAAATTTGAGATTACCAAACATTTTCCACAAAAAAATGAATGTTAGATTTTTTTTTTTGGTATTTTGTTAAATACAATTAATATATTAAGTAATAGCCCACTTTTCAGATAAAAACTTGATTGAGGCCGTCTGGGATTATCTGGAGAGCCAGAAGCAAGTGTCTGCAGAAGAACTGTGGCAGTATTTGGAACAAATGGACAGCGTACCATCGAGAATTGATCCAGTTTTAAAGGCGAAGGGTGGTCACAATGATTTGATATAGTTTTAACTATTCACTGGTCTTTATAGTAAAATTTTCAGTATTTAGAAACTATTCATTTAATTATGAATTCTGAAAGCATCTTCACTTTACAGATTTACATTTGACTTTTGCAAAGTACTGTAGATGTTCCTCTGAGTCCTGACCCATTTGTAAATCTAGCGTGCTAAATGCTGACAAAATCAAATTTTTACAAATGTTTCAAATTCCTTTTACACAATATCATCACAATTCATTATGAAGGCAATGTGCAGAAATGTTTACATCTTTTTGTCAAATAACTTAAAAATCAAGTACACCTTTGTTTTTAACCCAAATAACTTTTATAATTATATTTGAAATATAAAAAAGAGGAATAAATCATAATCATTGTAAAGATCAAGGTAGTATCCCAAGGGGGCCTCTGTTGGAGGGCTGAGTTGTGGCCTATCTACCTCTAATGAGCTCATTGTTAAACAACATAATTGAGATTGTGACATTGTGTGTTGTGATTGCATAATGTGTTGTACAATGCAGTCTATTTATCATCACTCTGTCTATGTTTGGGCGGGGCAATTCTATACTTTCTTTCGTGACCTCAGAAAGTATTCAGGCCCCTTCACTTTTGCCCGCCAATCTACACTCAATAAAGACAAGGTGAAATGTTTTCAGACATTTTTGCAAATTTATTGAAAATCTAAAACTGAAATCTCCCATATTTATAAGTATTCGCATCCCTTAATTCAGTACTTTAGAAGCTTCAGGTCTTGTAGGGCAAGTGTCCACAAGCTTTGCACACCTGGATTTGGGCAGTTTAACCCATTCTTCTGGGCAGACCCTCTCAAGCTCTGTCAAATTGTATGGGAAGTGTCTGTGAACTGCCATCTTCAGGTGTCTCCACAGATGTTCTATGGGGTTTGAGTCTGGGCTTTGGCTGGGCCACACAAGGACAGTCAGAGACTTGTCCCAAAGCCATTCCAGCGTTGTTCTGGCTGTATGCCTCAGTTTATTGTTGTGCTGAAAGGTGAACCATCGCTCCAGTCTGAGATTGCGTGCACTCTGGAGCAGGTTTTCTCCAAGGACCTCTCTGTATATGGCTGCATTCATCCTTCCCTCAATTCTGACCAGTGTCCCTGTCCCTGTCATGCTTCACTGTAGGGATGGTATTAGACAGGTGATGAGCAGTGTACAATTTTTGTCTCAACAAACCAGAGATTCTTTTTCCTCATGCTCTCAGAGTCCTTTAAATGCCATTTGGCAAACCAAGCGGGCTGTCATATGCCTTTTACTAAAGAACCACTCTACCATAAATGCCTCATTGATAGTGTTGCTGAGATGGTCATCCTTCCGACAGGTTCTCCCATCCCAGAGTGACTGTTGGGTGCTTGGTCACGGCCCTTCTTGCCCGGTTACTCAGTTTAGGACTCTAACTCTGGGAAGAGTCCTAGTGGTTCCAAACATCTTCTATTTCACAATTATTGAGGCCATTCCTAGGAACACTCAAAGCTTTAGAAATAGTTTTATACCCTTGCCCTGATCTATGCCTCGCCATAATTTTATCGCAGAGGTCTGTAGAGAGTCCCTTGGACTTCATGGCTTGGTTTTTGTCCTGACATGCTGTCTGAATTGTGGGACCTTATATACACAGGTGTGTGCCTTTCTGAGCTGAATGTCCAATCAATTCAATTTGCCAATCAAGGTCTAGACACATCCCAAGGATAATTAAAGCAAACAGGATGCCCCTGACCACAATTTGGAGTACCACAGCAAAGGGTCTGAATACTTATGTAAATGAGAGATTTCGGTTTTAGATTTTTTAGATTTGCTAAAATTTCTAAAAACTTTTCACTTGATCATTATGGATTATTGAGTGTAGATTGATGGACAAAAATGGCAATATTATACATTTAAAATGAAATCTACAACACAAGAATACTTTCTGAAGCCACCGTATAGGTTGCACAGTACACACACTTACCCAGACCCATGCTTCCAAGAAGAATAGACCTATCAATCTGTGATCTTCTGAAGTCTTCTTGCAAGCGGCCATATGCCAATCTGTTCAAAGGACGGTATTCTGTCATGATTTCACTGAATGCTGGTCTGCTGGAACAGAAAAGGCCATATGCAGGATGAAAGCCTAGCTTATCATTATACAGTGGCAACAGTTTCATGTAGAGGACTACTAAGTGGAAATGCATTTCCTGTTTCTGTGGCTCTGAATGCCATGGAACTGTGACCTGAACCCTTGATTGCAAGTGAAAAAACATTCTAACTATAGTAGACTCAGGGGTTTCTTTAATTACATTGATCTGGAAACAATCAGTTTCTCACTTTCATCACATAACAGAACAAATCTCACAACACTGGGAGAACAAACAACACACTGCAGATGTGCTTTCCTTTATAAATGGAAGACTGTGTTTGACCTGTCATAAACACGACAATAAGATCCAAACAAAGATCACATTAACAGGAGCAGAGGAAGCACATACTACATATGAAACCACAGGAATACACATAAACACAATCACATCTTCACTTTAGCTCTGGGTTTCAAGTGAATAACAGTATGAAGACAGTATGGATCCTGTCTGACATCTGAACGAGCAGTCTGTGACCTGCCAGCTTTCATAAACATGCAAGCAGTGTGTTTTACAACAACAGCATGAGAATGCCACAACCAATGGTCACCATACATCAACACAATGACAGTTAGGGTTAATTCAGAATGCTAGTCTGACATGTCCCCCCTCTCAAGACCACCAAAAGCATTAAAGGTGAGCTGGATGTGATGTGTGCCATGATTACAGGACAGTGAGGCGGACAGAAAGTCAGAGTTTACGCAAGACCTCTCTGGTCAGCCTCTTGCTGTACTTGTTGATCTTGCGGTGACCCGGCATCCAGCCCAGCAGGAAGCGGTGAAAGTCTGTCCAAGCGTAAGCAAACAACTCTCGCCACTCTGCCTCCAGCTCTTCAACATTCACCTGGTCACCCACTGCACCCCTCAGCTCCAGGAAGTAGTAGTCCAGAAGGTCGGGCACTTGTTTCTCACATTCTTTTTCATCCAAGCAGCTCCCCAAGAAGTACACAAGATCCTTCATACCACAGCCTCCTCCCACATACTGGAAGTCCACTGCTGCGACCTCTGACCCCTGCCTGGAGAAGCAGAAGTTAGCCAGCTTGGCATCGCCGTGGACGATGGTCTTGAAACGGCAGCTGTTGAGTACCTCGTCAATTTTCCCTGCTGCAGCTTTCAGTTCCTGGTCTCCCATAGCCTCCAGCTCATCTGGGCGTGTCTCCAGGTGCCAGTAAGTCCCGATTGGCCAGAGTCCCTCTGGGGCCACGCCTAGGAAGCGGGCATGGAAGTGGGCTAGCCAGCATAGACACGCTCTTATTTCCTTCACGCCGACGCTGGTCCTCCGCTGGTCGAAACCCGCCACGTCGAGGTCCTCCAGTACGATCAGCTGTTCATCCCCGAAGGAACGGGCAGCAAGACAGTTGGGCACCCGACACTCGCTATCGGTGGAGTAGTGCTGGTACCAGTGAGTCTCCACCTGGTAGGACCTCACCTTGCGCAGGTGAGACAGGTCTGTGTTCCAGCCACTAGGGTGAGCTGACTTCTGTGGAAAAACCACATGCTTGACGACAACTGAGGGGCGGTCGCTGCCTTCCAAATGAACCCTCACAATCTCCCCATAGCCACTCCAAAGGGTCTGAATCTTGGCACCAATAAGCAAAGCCTCTGCTCCTGTGGCTTGCAAAATCAGGTCTTGGTATTCTTGTTTCATTCCTGGTTAAGATGGTATTTCACTTCATAAAACAAAAACAAACACACACAAAAGGAAAAGCACTTAAGCATAGTTTGCTCTTACACTGGTTGTTCATTTCTCTCTGCAAAAACTCCTATTCACTACGATGTCTTTCTTCTATAAAAAACAATGTATTTTTCCTACATCGTATTCATCGCATCCCTGCTGAAAAAAAAACAGCTCAAGCTAGGTTTTTGAAACAACTGGTAGCAGGTATTTCAAGCTGGTCCTGGGTGGATTTTGCACCATGGATAAAAGCTGTATTTAAATGGGCAGAATGACTAAACGACTAACATAAAGCCATCTCGTATATAGCGAAGACCGTTGGAAAACCCGGTCAAGACAGTGAAGTGGATTTATTTACCAACAAAATGAGATATTGTATTGTTTTTACTACAGACGACCATGACCTTTCATATCCACTCCAGGACACATTAAAAGACATTGCGGCATTCTGGTGTGCGGGTATGTTTATACGTTATGCTTATAATTCTGTCAAGCAAGAATAGCGATGTACCAGCTAACATTAGCGCTTTTAAATAAAATATTCGTTTTTACCTTTATGGCTCAGCTGAATTATGAACGCATGAACGTCCGAGCACAGCAGTTTAAAATTTGGTGAGAGACTAACTGAAACTTCCTCTTCCCGATGTGCGCAGCATCATGGGAAATGTAGTCTATTTTTCTGTGTACTGCTCTCGTTTACAGAAATAACAACCACAACAACAACAGCAATAATAATAATAATAATACATTACTTAAATACATTAGACTACACTGCATTCATACAATGCATTCATTAAAGTATTGTTTTATATTTGATGTTCAAAATTACTGCAGGGTATTGTTTTTATTTTATTCATGAAGAAAAAATAAATGTGATGGAACTCTACATACATTATGATAGTGTGTGAATGCCTGTATGTCAGGGGTGCACAACAAGGGCTGATCTGTTTCAGGATTTTGTGCCAACTTCTGGCCTTAATTATTTAATTGACTCAATCATATCTTATCTGACATGTGTATGAGTATGTGTATGACATGTGCATATGTATGAGTATGAGTATGTGTATGAGTCTACAGCTGCAGGCTGCAAGCATATCCTAATGATTTTACTGTGCTCAAGTATAGGCTTGAACCTGGGTAATTTATGGAGTTGTCAGCAAATTAAAAACAAAGCAGTTGGTTGGAACAAAAACAGAGACCAGCCCTCGAGGACCGGAGTTGTGCACCCCTGCTGTATGTACCACATTCTGAGGTAATGTTAGCCTGAGGTATTGTAGCCTGTAGGACAATGGTCAAATGTGTTTAAATCACACCTATACTAGTTACTAACTGTCCAAAACCGCCCCCACACCCATTCCCTCTGTCTGACACTTTCAACATTACAGACTAGGCATGTATGACCTTTGGAAATATTGTCCACAGGACTTACCTCTGCCTACATCCCAGCACAGGGACATTCTTGGCTTCCAAGAACATTACAAAGGACTGCCAAAAGAACTGATCTGAGTTGTCACTTTTCACGCTGCAGCTCATCTGGTCTTCAACATCCTCAGACACTCTCACGTCACTTCACTGGCCTCCACTGGCTGCCTGTTATGGCTCACATCAAATTTGAAACATTGGTGCTTGCATTCCAGGCAGTTAAGGGGTCAGCCCCAGCATACATCCAAAAGCTCATCAGACCTTTTACACCTGCCAGACCACTTCGTTCTGCTACCTCAGGATGTCTGGCGTCTCCACCTCATCGCACCTGCATTTCCTTTTCAGCGCACTAATCCCTGGTTATGATTAGCACTTGATTGTATGACTGCTGTCAGTTATGGCCCCACAGTGGTGGAATGACAGGTTGAAGACGCAACTTTCCCCTACTTACCTTCCTGTAATTTCTAATTAGCCATGCATGTTGTATGCTGTAATTATCACACTTATGTATATTTATTGTTCTATTCTTTGTGTTATAGTTTCCAAAGCAATTGTATTGCCAGTTCTTGGTCAGTTTATCTGATGAATCAACAAGGGTTCAGGGTTCAAGTTTTTATCTATGTGATCACTCTAGCACTTTGAACCATTTGTCTCTCTAGGGTTTTCAGCGCACTAATCCCTGGTTATGATTTGCACTTGATCATATGAGTGCTGTCTGTCCTGGCCCCACGGTGGTGGAATGACCTCCCGGTGGATGTCAGAACGGCAGAGTCTCTGACCTCTTTCAAGTGCAGACTGAAGACTCATCTCTTCAGGCTACACCTTTCCCTCCCTAACTCACCACCATGATTAGCCTTATATGCCATAGACTATAATGGCACTTAGTTAATATAGATATTGTTGTGTTTTGTATTGGATTTTTGTACTGTTTTTGTACTGTTGTACAAAATTCTAGCTCCCAACTGTGGTATGCTAGTTTGGAAGTTAATGTATTCTTCAAGGGTTCCGATTGTACAGTGGGAGCAATAATTATTTGATCCCTTGCTGATTTTGTAGGTTTGCCCACTTACGAAGAATGGAACTGTGTAGAATATTAATCATAGGTACATTTTAACATTGAGAGACAGAATATCACAAAATAATCCACAATAACAACATCATATAAATTTTATAAATTTATTCTCGTATTTTTGCATGAAATAAGTATTTGATCCCCTACCAATCAGCAATAATTCTGGCTCCCACAGACCAGTTAGTTTTCCATTAAAAAGCACTCCTAATCTCAACTCATTACCCAAAACACCTGTGTCAATTTGTTACATCGTTATGTAGCTGTATAAAAGACACCTGTCCACCCAATCAATCAGATTCCAACGTTTCCACCATGGGCAAGACAAAGGAGCTGTCTAAGGACAACAGGGACAAAATTGTAGACCTGCACAAGGCTGGGATGGGCTACAAGAAAATAAGCAAGCAGCTTGGTGAGAAGTTAACAACTGTTGGAGCAATTATTCGAAAATGGAAGAAACATGAAGTCACCGCCAATCTCCCTCGGTCTGGGGCTCCACGCAAGATCTCGCCTCGTGGGATATCAATGATCATGAGAAAGGTCAGAGATCAGCCCAGTACTACACAGGAGGAGCTTGTTAATGACCTGAAGGCAGTTGGGACCACAGTCACGAAGAGAACCATCAGTAACACACTACACAGTGAAGGATTAAAATCCTGCTGCGCACGCAAGGTTCCTCTGCTGAAGAAGGCACATGTACAGGCCCATCTGAAGTTTGTCAAAGAACACCTGGATGATCCAGAGGAGGCTTGGGAGAAGGTGATGTGGTCAGATGAGACCAAAATAGAGCTATTTGGCATCAACTCGACTCGCCGTGTTTGGAGGAAGAGAAATGCTGAGTACAACCCCAAGAACACCATCCCCACTGTGAAGCATGGAGGTGGAAACCTTATGCTTCGGGGGTGTCTCAGCTAAGGGGACAGGACGACTTCACCGTATCGAGGGGAGGATGATAGGGGCCATGTACCAGGACATTTTTGGCGACAACCTCCTTCCCTCAGTGAGAGCACTGAAAATGGGTCGTGGATGGATCTTCCAACATGACAATGACCCAAAACATACGGCCAAGGCAACAAAGGAGTGGCTCAAAAAGAAGCATATTAAGGTCCTGGAGTGGCCTAGAAGGTCTCCAGACATAAATCCCATCGAAAATCTGTGGAGGGAGCTGAAGCTTCGAGTTGCCAAGCGACAGCCTCGGACCCTTATGGATTTGGAGAGGATCTGCAAAGAGGAGTGGCCCAAAATCCCTCCCAAGATCTGTGCAAACCTGGTGAAAAACTACAACAAACGTCTGACCTCTGTGCTTGCCAACAAAGGTTTCTCCACAAAGTATTAAGTCCTATTGTTCTATGGATCAAATACTTATTTCATGTGAAAATATGATATTGATATAGTGAAGATGTGATATTATGTCTCTCAATGTTAAAATGTACCTATGATTAAAATTCTACACAGTTCCATTCTTTGTAAGTGGGCAAACCTACAAAATCAGCAAGGGATCAAATAATTATTGCTCCCACTGTATCTGTATGGTCACACTCGGACTCGGAACCATCCTGTCCTCTCAGGTCCTCTTCGCACTTGTACTTGTGTTTGATCTGCACTTTGTTGTACATCGCTCTGGATAAGAGCATCTGCTAAATGACTTGCAATGTAATGTATGTCGCTCTGGATAAGGAGTGTTAAATGCCTGTAATGTCATGTAATGGATCCTACTCTGCATGATCAAATCTGCTTGAGATCTAATGTTTATTTCAGATCTACCGAAATGAAAGATGCTAAGCCTGCAAAGCTAGTTCAGGCAGACAACTCGAGAAGGGATGTCCGCTCACACGATGTGTACGTTTCAATGGCAGGGGCTGTTTAAACCACCAACCTTACCTGTTCACACCATTATGCATCTTGCTACTGATCTGCTTCTCCCATGCTGTTGCTGCCTGCTAGCTGTGCTGTTGCTGCCATTGCTTGAATTGCCCTGCTCTGGAAATCATGTGAAGCCTGCCCTGCTGTCTGGCTCATTCTGCATGCTGCTGCTGTTACTCGTTCTGGCATGCTGTGGCTCCTACGCTGTCGTTGCTCACTTTGCATGCTGTTGCCACATCTGCTAGCTATGCTGCTGCATTTGCTTGAATTACCCTGCTTTCTGAAAGTTTATGCTTCTCAAGATCCCCATGGATCGGCTGGCTTGCAACAGGGAGTGATACGTTTGCATTTACATTAAACCTCAAAATATTTATTCATTCATCGTTTTAAGGTTGTGTGACTGAACTTATGTCATGGTGCCATTTGACAACTCTTCATTGCATTTTCTTTCAGTGACTCAATTGCTTTGAATGCACTGGAATCACCTTGTAAATTCATATCAGTCACCTGCATTCCCTTACAGTGAGATCTAGAAAGCGTCTTCACTGTTGTCACAAAACACCAGTGCACTTGGAGGCTTTTTAATTATACACTTGAGGTAGAAGTACTGACATATGCCAGATACTCTATACAATTCCAGACCTTAACCACTAGAATGAAAAATGCTAAACCTGCATCAGATCAGTGCTCACATGCAAACTCTACCTCTATATTTCCAATATAGAGTGGATATTTGTTTTTCAACAGTGACACCCAGAGGAAAATCAGTAGGGGAGCAGGCTGAGAAACATGGTGAGGAAAAGCGAATGGCTTCGCACATTAGGCCTGATGGGCATATGATCATTTATATTGCTCATTCAGCCTACTCACCTTAAGATACGCTTTGCTTCTTCTTTTGAAAAGCTTTGTGCACTGAATGATAAAACAGCATGATAAATTCTGTTTGGAAACAGAATGATAAATTCTCCGCTCATATAACCTTTCTCCTTCCACAGAAAATGGGAAGTTACTGAAGCCCATGATAATGATAAAAGTAAGCAGTGGTCTGTTTGTTTAAGTTATTATTTTTAAGCTAAAGGACCATGTGTAAATTCATTTCAGGAACAGCTCGGTACACAGCAAACTCACAACAATTAAGTTTCATGAAAAGAATATATGTTGCTCTTAAATAATTACTTACAAAGACAAGAGAAATATATATGTACATACATATATATGTATATACATAATATATATGCATACACACACACATATATACATATATATATACACACAAGAAAACACCTTCAGCTCAGAAATAAAGACTTGACTGTACACCGTGCATTCCAAAATACAGTACATACTCGAGGCCATTGCAACACTGTGGTCAAATACAGGGGTCTCTTCTCTTAGGCAGAATGCAATAAAAACAAACAAATACATACATAGCTTTCTTCCCTTTAAATCATTTTAAACAAAATTCAATTTGATTTTGGCTCTTGCTACATCATAAGAAATATTCTATATATAAATTAAATTTCAACAAAAATAATATTAATACAAAATGAAGTTGTCTCAAAATCTCTATACAAATCTTGCTAGTTTACAGTATTACATTTTCCCATATGCTAGTGAGGTCTCGTTCCAGAAGGTTCACTTCCATAGTCCAGGTGTGTATCTTCAGACCTGACGACTGCAAGCTCTTCTATACCTTTCATTGTTTTTATTTGATCAAAAAAATATGCAGCCAGCACCATCTCTTCCCTCTAAAACGTACAGGTCCTCCTCAGACTCCCGTCTTCATTGATCCGTTGTGCCATCTGCTGGCGGGCAGCTGTATTGCAGTTCCCCTCGAGTGAACAGGGACTGTCTGAGACTGGGGAATGCAGCCTCCCACCAGCTGACATCATCAGCAGGAGCGGAGGCGGAGGGGGGCGAGCCCACACAGGCACTCAGGGAGCCTTGTACTCTCAAGACATTCCAAAAAACGCAGCGGCAACTCTAAAAGCCTTACAGTCCACGTCTGCCACACTGCCTGCAGATTCCCTTTGGTCTCGACACCCTTCATTGTCTTGTGAGCGGTCAAACTGCTCCCACCCCCCTCTCCCCTCCCCTCCCCTCTCCTCTCACAAGTAACCCCCACTAACTACCCCCCTCCCCCCTCCTCGGGGCAGTTAATGTCACCGCCCCGGGCACAAGGTGGGTTTGATGCAGCGGCCCTGGAACAGCACCAGGTTTGCGGGGCAGTGGCAGCCTGCCACGCAGGGTTTATGGCACGGTCCGATCTCATTCCAGTTGTCGCAGGTTTTGGTGCAGCCTGGTCCGCATGTGTCGTACACTGCACCGTGCCGGCACTGGGTGGCTGGAGGGAGGGGTGGGGAGGGGAGGCAAAGCGAATCTGGGTCAGACTTCTTCAACCCCATGCGTCTTGAGTAAATAATGCAGTGGTGCCATTTTAATTATGCTCGTTTTGTTTTACTGCAATAAAGATTAGTACTAAGGACACTGGTAGTATTTAATTAAATGTATATCACATTCATTTGTGCAATGTAGTGGCTCTGCATGCTTTGCAATAAATACAGTGTTACAATATACAATTTTCTGGTACTCTGGTACTAAACCAGGTTACTTGCACTTGGTGTCTGTCAGTATAGTCTTGCTAGCTTCTTTCGAACAAACACGACTCGCAAATTAATTCATGTGATGTAATATTGCAATAATGTGATGATTGTCACAATGAAAACAGCCACATTATGATATGTTTTCCATTCCCATTGTCACTGTTATTTGAGCATGTAATGGAATACTTCAAAGATTTTCACAGCAAGTTTTACAAATGCGAGTCATACCAAATAGACAAACACAACCATTGAAGTAATATTGTGTAAAATCCAAATTGGACTAGTTGGGCAAAACTATATACGGTGTCAAAAACCAGACACCAACCTTTTGCTCAGTAAACGCTTTCAGTAAATAGTGTTTATATTGGATTGGATGTGCCTACCTTGAGTAGTCTTGTGACTGGGTACATTGATATATTGTGAATATATTGTGAATATATTGTGAATACACTGTGCTGTCCCTCACCCATGCAGGTCTGCTCCGGCCTCCAGTGCACTGGGGCCCCCTCCCGCTCGCAGGCCCGGCTGTAGGCTATGAAGGACTCGCAGTAGCAGTTCTTGTGAATGGGACACTCACACATGTCTGTGACACAAGACCTGGGGGAACAGACAGGGAGAGACAACTCAGACACTGAGAAACGGATGACAGACACTGACAGATGGATTCATCACAGGCAGTACTGTCGGGTCAGCTCACTACATACTGAATATCCACTGATTGAGTCCATAGCAGTTTGGATCATTGGAATGCATGAAAATACACCAAAATATGGCAAACTTTTAGATGCAGTATGTAAATAAGTATCACCCCTGGCTCTCGCTACAGTGTGGCACTCTCCATCTAGTGGCATACTTTAAAATTACAAGAAAGTTCTGTTTCAGGTAGTACAGCTGCTGCAGACCGTCGTGCAGGTCGTCACTGGAATGTCTAGTGAAAATGTCGAAAATGTTGATCCAGTTATATCACTGAGCCAGGACACTAGTATACTTCTATACACATTCATGTGTACACAGAAACACACACATCTACAGACACACAGAAACACAAACAGGCACACATGCGCACACACTCACCCACACACACACACAAACCTTGTATTTGAATATGCCTCATATATATAACTTTCCCTCTGTATGTTCCTTCTCTTCCTCTCCCTCCCTCTCTCTTTCTATCTCTCCCTCTCCCTCTCTAATTCTCTCCCTCTCTCTCTCTCTGTGGGGGTTAGGAGGGATGTTTCCCATCTGGACTATAAAGCTGTTGAAGCTGGGGCATCATCACTCATCTGGAGATGTTCCTTTCCACTCCGATGACATCAGCCGCACTCTCCTCGTCAGACCCACACACTGACCTGAATACTACCCTTTCATCGTTTCATCTCATCTTCCATTCTCAGGCCTCATTTCTCTTTCCTCCCTCTCATTTTTCTATCTCGCTGTCACTGTACGTCTGGTCAGTTGAGAGGCTGGTGGTCGCAGTGGAGTGGCGGGGGATCGAGTCTACGTGTGGGTGTGTGAATAAGTTTGTGATATTTGGGAGAGTGTGTATGTGAGAGCGATGCAGTGTACTCCTGAGTAAGAGAGAGAACTACTCACTCGCTTTTGCACTAAACGTACTTTTCCCCTCTGGGGAATTAGGGCACTTTTATCCCTGAACTTTGCACTTGTGTTTGCAATTTAAGCTGCTGTGGAATAAGCATCTGGTGAATGGCAGTAATGTAAAAGAAAAGTAAAGGTGGTAATTATGGGTATGCATGTGTGTTTGTGAATGACAGAGACAGGGTGAGAGAGACAGAGGGAAAGAGAGCAATAGAGCAAAAGAAAGAGAGTGGAGAGGAGATGGTTCTCATTTTGTTCCAGCCAGCAGAGACAGATGCACAGTTAATGATTTTCACAACCCCCCACCCAATCTGTGGCGCTGCTTTGATTCCATCACATTCCCTGATCCCGCTCCAGCCCTGGCCGCCTCTTTCCCTGAGCTGCGGAAAACGCAGGGAATTCTGACACATGCCAAGTGTGACAAGAGTGCCTACAGCACCCACCCTCCCTACCCCATCTGGCTACTGTGGCTGTATGTGGTGAAGTGGGTTAGAGCAATGCCCAGCTCTTCCATAAAGGCCTGGCAGGAATGCAGCCGGAATGTTCCGGTGGCAGGTAAGGGACAATCAGCTGACCTGGGACTGAACTGTAAAGAACGTTGGGAGGCGGACAGACTGTGTTCGCTCTTGATGACTAAGATTCTGCTAATCTTGCTGTGAAGTCACACTAAAAACGATACTTCCGCTGACATTTATGAGAACATTATTGGCGGTGTAATGCATATTTAATATGCCGCAAACCTGTTGATTCACAACATGACCTCATTTATCTGTGGCAGTTTGAACGACAGCCCACCAAGCGAGAATAATGTCACAAGTATGTTATATTATATGTTGCTGGGGATCGGTTTTGCACCCTGCAATCACACATTTCTCTGGAATTTTCCTATTGTCTTTGAGCAGGCATTATAGAATTCTAGTCTAGAAAACAAACTCACTCACAGTTACTCCTCCCTCCCTCCCACTCCCTCTCTCTCTCTCTCTCTCTCTCTCTCTCTCTCTCACACACACACACACACACACACACACACTTACTCTTTCTCTCCTACACACACACACAGTTACTCTGTCCCTCACACACACACACTCACACACCTGTAGAAGGAGGTGAAGTCCACCACAGAGTGGCACTTGTGGAACTCCCAGGACTTGAGCTTGTGGCACTCCCTGTGTGCGCGGAACTTGACCTTGACGGATCCGGGGCAGAGGATGGAGGGGGGCTTCCTGTGCGGCTGGCTGCACACCTCGTTACTCTCCACGCGCCACGTCTCCGCAAACTCGTCCACGTCGAACTTGAAGTGGCCGTCGCCGCCGATGGAGTCGTCCCGCTTGTGGCCGTTGTAATTCCCGCACAGACCACACAGCTTGCCCCTCAGGTGGGGCGCGGCCACCACCTCCACGAAACTGTCCCCATCCCACGTGATCTCCAGCCCTTTGGTCACACACACACACAGCTAAGGACAGGCTCCACAAACACCCAGGAACCAAACTCTGAGCACCTAACACGGAGTTACCCATTTACACAGAGCATTCAACACTAACACTCCTTAAGAACCTGACACTGAGCACTCAATCCTGAGCGCCTAGCAATGAGTACTGTATACTCAACACTGAACCATTAACACTGAGAACAAAACACTATGCACTATATACTGCACACCTAACACTGAGTACTATAGACACAACACTGACCCATTAACCCTGAGAACCCAACACTAGCACTCCTTGAGAACCTGATGCTGAGCAGTAAACCCTGACCCTGAGTACTGTACATGTACAGTAACACTGACCCATTAACACTGAAACCCATCACTGAGCACCACATACTGTGCACCTAACACTGAATACTGAGCACTACAACATTTCCCAAAACTGAACACCAAACACTTCTATCTGTGTGAGCTGTGTTTCTGTGGGCCAATTTGAGCATGCATCATACATACAGGCAGGAATATTGTATCTGTACTGGACTGAAGAACAATGAAGGCTACTGGGGGCAAATACAACTACAGACATGTCAGGACTTGTTCTACAGTCAGAGGGCTGCATAGGCCCTCTCTGCTACTCTAAAGACCCCTCACCGGCGATGGTGCTGAGCTTCAGCAGGTACCCGTCCAGGTCGATGGTCACGCCAAGGCCGTGGTAGGGCAGGGCGATACGGGAGCCATTTTGGCGGACGGTGAGGTGCTGGTGCAGGCTGAAGCTGTGTCCGGCGGTCAGCAGCTCCACGGACTTGGTCCAGGAGAAGGAGCGCGTGCGCCGCGCGTCGTTCTTCACCAGCACCTGGAAGCTGGCGGCGGGGGAGCAGTCTTTGGTGAGCACGTACTGGCACGTGCCCTGGAAGTTAAAGGTGCGCCCGTCAAAGGTGTTGTAGTGTGGATCCCCAAAAACAGTGCACACCCCAGGCTCTGGTGGAAGAGGAGAGATACACGGTCAGACACACCTGAATCAATCAATCAAACTTTATTTACTGTACATAGCACCTTTTATGCGATCAAATGCAATACAAAGTTCTTCCAATAATAAAACACGAGATTACCACAAACACACACAATAAAACAATAGCAACTAAAGAGAACCAAACAAGTCAAAACTGGAGTGAGGAAACACACAATCACAAAAACACACACGCACATGTATGCTCACACACATGTAAGCACATGCACGCATGAGCCCATGCACACAAATGTGTACAATCAAAACATACGAAAGCCATATAATCACTCACTAGCACATTCAACCAACAGAAAACAAAACGTTTAACACACACAGGTATTTTAATGTCAACACTGGTGTTATCTTGTCACCCAATCTGCACCTTGAGCCAGAACCTCACACACAACACCCCTGCCCACCCACTCAGATTGTGTGTTCAGTGATTGGCAGGGCTTTGGGTGATAGACAGCGCTCTATATACTACAGCTCTACATCTTGAAGAGCCAGTGGTAATTCCTAGGACAGCAGCTTCCGAGAATCCTTCTGAATATCCAAGGTACTTCTCGCCCTTGGCAACAGATTCAAGTTGAGCTTGGCCACCCAAAATCCTCACCCCAACGATTTAGTGCAAAAATGCACAGTCTCATCCAGGAGCAATTTCTCCAAGCTTCCAAATCCACCTTGGGTGTGTTACGTGAGGGGGGAAACAACAACATGCTAATTTAAAAAAGGAAAATACAGAACTTACTCACTTTCAGTGCAAACAGGGCAGCAGCCAGTGCGGTTCAGTATTTTGTTCTGCAGGAGACAGACAGACAGACAAAGTCAGACAGACAAACAACAGGAAGAGCATTCAAGGTGCATCTGTGAAACTAGAGATGGTCAACAGACAGGCAAGTTGTTTCAACTTCCCTTAGAGGTGTACATCAGAGGCTTTCTACCCCCCACATCACCAACCCCCCAGGCCAGCATTACACCCCAGCCACCCCCACCCCTCTTCAGCGAATACAAAGGGCTCTCATTGTTTGAAGTTCTTCCCCTCAAGAGATTGCCAGATTGCTTCCCAGGGTCTAAAACACAAGCTGCCTTTCTTCCGTCACTCAAAACATATTTCTTTTGTCAAAATCATAATGGTACAGGGACAGGGGTTGAAAAAGGGTCTGGTTTGGGTTCTGTCAGTCTCCTGACTGGAAGGACAACATGGGGAAATGGTGACATCACCACTTAAAAACACTTACTGAAAATATATATAAATCACACTGTGTGTGTGTCTCACCACATGGTCTTGGTCAGGAAAGAAATGCTACTATGATATGGGCAAGTCACTTGTGTAAGCAAACTTTTGCAGGTGACAACCCCCTTACTCAAAAATAAAATGTCTTTTTTTCTTTTTAAAGGAGGAGGCATATAACAATGAGAGCTACTGACATAGAAAAAGTCAGATTTAATAGTGTGTCAAGGTTACGGACAAATGTATTGGTGACACTTTACAATAAGGTTCATGAATTGCCATTCATTAATTCAATTGTTAACATAAATTAATGATGGACAAATACATTAATTAAGCATGAAATTCACTTTTCATTAGTTAATGCATTTGTTAGCAACTAACTGATGTATTTCTCCATGAATATGTACACATTAGAAAACCATATGATGAACTTATTAGTTAACCATAAACAAACACATGAACTGACTTTTTCATTCCAATATGAATTGTCAGTACCTAATGAGATGGTTAACATGAATGAATGATGTACAAATATATTAACAGAGCTGTATAGATTAACTTCTCAGTAATAGTTAACAACTACATTAGTTCATGGAGTTCAATTCATGGAACCAAAGGCCATAGGGGATGAGCAAGTGAGGAGGAAAGGGACTGAGCCACTTCCTGTTTGGCCACTCACCGAGGGACAGCTTGTGATGGGCACACACTGCTTCTGGTGGCACTCCACATTACTGTTGATGCAGGCGCACAGGGTGCAGTTCACCGACGACCACATTTCCCCTTCCTGCCACAGACATAGACAGTGTTATCTCTCAGCAACTTACTCACATACAACACACAGAATATTATCCTGTCCTCAATGTGTTCATTTACAGCACACAGACTGCATTAAATGCACTCATCAGGAACAGACAGACAGCATTAACCTCTCTGCACATGGGCTCCATTACCTTCAACGTGTTGCTTTGTGTTCATTTGAAAATGTGAATGGGTGAATGAGAGACATCACTTGTAAAGTGCTTTGGATAAAAGTGCTATATAAATGAACAAACCATTTAACAAAAGTGTGATAGAGGAGACTTGGTGGTGAAGTCCATGGTGTGGGTGAAAATAAGTTCCTGGCTTTGCCACACAGAAATGTCCATGGCTCATATAAACGGATAAATACATAAACGTGAAGCATAAGTCAATAATAACAATAAGAAGCACATGCAATGGTTCCAGTTCTCACCCTGTAGATCTTGTTCCTGACCCGGCAGTACTTGATGTCCTCCGCCTTTATGTACGACAGACACTCATCACAGCACTGCTCCTTGTCACCATGGCAACTTCCAGGCCTGGAGCACTTCCTCTTACACACCACGGTGGAATCCTGGGAAATGGAGGACAAGGGGAAAGGTGAGTGTGCCCAGTGGGTGACAGGGGCAGGCAATCTGTGCTATTTCTTCATATGTAGCAATTTTGCCATTGTTGGACAAATTAAGCATATTCGGCAGAGCATGACAGATTTGCTGTGCAAAGCGGAAAGGGTCACAAGAGGACATACTGTGAAAAATAACTGACCAACCAGATTCAATATTGCGTTTACAAGAAAATAAATGGGCCAATCAAACAGAGGCGTCTACAGAGTAAGGCTGTAAGCAGAAAGACTTATTTGACATGCGAAAGTAACCTGGCGCCAAAGGTCCTTTTGATGGCGTCCTGATTGCGTCTCACCTTGCAGGTGCACGAGGTGCAGTTGTCGTACTTGAAAGAAGTTCCGTTCTCATAAACCTCGCTGTGAAACAGGCAGCTTCCCAACGACAGATCAAACACTTTCCTCTGGCCTGTCACAAAACCCAAAATAAAACACAACCGTGTGATTGACATACGTATATAGGACTCCTCGTTCCGTAGAGACGGGGTTACTTTCAAGAACACCTAGGGGTTTCGAGGGGGTTCTTGTCAGCTTGTTAGATGAGTAACTCCTGTCCCGTTTATTGTGCTCTTAAGGTCGCTTTTAGTGAAAGATTCTTGAGAAGCCCTTCCGCAATAAAGGCCACAGCTGCATGAAAGGTCAGGACTGTGGGAATCTGGGAAATTCGGAGAGGACGCCCTTGCCCTTTGTGCAGAATGCTGAGTTCTCATCGCAGGGATGAATGCCTTGTGCTTCAGTCTATAAAGGCACTCACCACAAGTACAGACTGGGCCCAATAGACATAGGTTCAAGCTTTGGCCTTGGCTGCATTGTTCCTGAACTATGACCAGGGAATCCAATGTGGCAGGATAGAACTGGCCTCAAACTGACAGGGGTAGGGTGGTTGTAGGTCAACTAGGGGTTATGAGATTACCACTGCATCTCCCTACGACACAGCAGCAGAACCAGGCTTACTAGCTGTCAACAGTGAGATGCACCTCTCTTCCTCAGCGCTAAATCTCTCCTGTAGCAATATATGAACTGTAGGGTGAAAAATATTCCACGGGCTTGTAAGCAAGTGGGTTGGAGGCGAGCATGCACTATAACTATAGAGCTCATGGTGTGCAGGTGGGGCTAGTAAACAGGTAACTCGAACCTGAATCATTAAAATACATGAGGTGGACGGAGGGTTACCTAGGCACTTGGGGCAGCACTGTCCAAGCGGGGTGTGGCTCAAGTGGGAGGGGCAGGAGAGCACAGGGCACACCTCCTTCATACACAGCGTTCTCCCTCCCTGGAACGCACACAATGGGTTTTTTTAAACACAACACTCTGAGGCTAGTATCAAAACACAAGAGAGCAAAACAGAGTGAGCGAGATTGAGAGCAAGAGATACAGAGGAAGAGGAAGAGGGAGAGCAAGAGTGTGAGAGAGCACAAGAAAGAGAGAGAAAGAATCAAAGAATGTAATCAAGAACACCAGGTGGATCCATGAGTCATCTCCGTATAAATAGAACATTCTAGCTTTAGAGTGACACAGCAGACAGGCTGTCAGCTCAGTGGTGCTTGAGCCAGTGTTCATAATGGAATACAATTTCCATGTGTCTGACAGTCACCACACTGCAATTTGCCTCTGAATCATGCAAAACCAGCCACCTTGCCATGATTTATGATGGGAGATACACAAGTAATTCATGTCCTTGGCAGGTTTAACAAGGAAAGAGAAATCCTGTAAGTCTGTGCAACCAGAAAGCTGAGTGGGACCGGGGCGTTTGTTAGTTTTAGCTCTAGCATTGTGAGAACATCTTGTGTGAGCTGGAATGTGGACACGGAGGTGGATAGTGCAGCAGTGAGAGGGCGGGGAGAAGGGAAGGGATTATGGAGGTGATGGACAGACAGGCAGGGGGAGATGCATGAGAAAGATGTACGGCAGGATTTTTTCATTGTGTGAGGGCCAACAGGCACAACCAGTGACGCCTATCCAGGCCCACGTCCACCCCTCCCCTTCACTTTACAAACAGATAAGACCTGCTGGACAACACTGTCAAATAAAACGTCCTCCCATTAATAGAACACACACCCACTCAAAGTGCATACCTGGAGTGCATGTTTTTGGGCTTTGTTTGCTGCATGAGATCTAAATGCTAGATTTAGTGTCTGTGACCCAGTGCGAGCGAAGAAAAGGGGGGGGGGGGGGGTGAGGCTTTCATAGAGACAGCTAGGCACACTGGAATTATGACGTTAAGTGATTCCATTCATTATTCTCTTTAAATTAATATACATTAAATTGATCACTGATCAAAGGCTGGGAAACAAAGTCAGATATAGTAATGTATACAGTGCAGTCCATAAGTATTTGGACAGTGACAGCCCTGTACTCCGGTACATTGAAAATGAAACAATGAATGAAGGTCTGCAGTTCCGACACAGATCACACAGTATGAATGTAAATATCCATTAATTAAAGCTGACAGTCTGCACTTTAACCTCATATTAATTTGCTTCATTTCAAATCCAATGAGCTGAAGTACAGAGCCAAAACAGCAGAATTTGTGTCACTGTCAAAATACTGATGGACTGTGCTGTATATTATTCTTTAAACCTTTCCTTTCCAAAGAAAGAACAAAGAGGGAACTGTGTGGGAAAGAGTATGTGATATCAGTGGCAATGATTTAAATATAACTCCAACCAGCACCTCTTCCTAGCCAGAGAAAATACCGGAAACAGGAGATTAATTTCATTAATGGCAAAGTGTCTAATATGAATATGACTGTGAATAACCTAGCACTCAATGTTGAAATGAAATGTAAAAATGCAAACCTAGAAAGAATGCACAGAAACCAAAAGACTGAGTTATACTGCTGTGAGATATTATCTGTGTAACCAGTCTGTCATTCATCTATAGCAAATAAATTATAATTTAATAAAGAATAATGTAATAAATACACCTTAGGAAAACCAGCATCAGCACTTTGGAGGGGAAGGCAAAGGGAAGGTTTTTTAAGTTGACATTTTTCTTCTTTTTCATCATCAATAATAAAGATAATAATAATAGTTGTAGTAGCAGCAGTTAGCAGGTGCATTGTGCATTGTACAGGTAAGGGGAGGCCAGTTTGGCACAGAGAAGACCCCTCCTTTGTAAACCTGTACAGAGAGACCTAGCTACTGCGAGTCAAGTGTTGGAGGGTATGGTCATGACAGAAGCCTGGACCGTGTTCAGGAGCTGGGATCAGGCCGTCTAGACAGCCCTCTGCCCCAGCGAATTCACTCGAAACACCCCTGGGAGGCTGCTGATGTCATTAATATATTTATTTGCCAACCGTAAATTATATTTTTTTGGGGTGGGTGGGAGTAGGGGAATTTGCGAAGGGTGAGGTGGCATTGTGAAGTTGTTGAAAAGTTGCGGTCTGCAGGAAAGCTTATTAGGTGTTTGGCCTACAGGACCCTTCTGTAATTTAGACCAAACCTTTCCCTTCATGGCTCAGAGAACCATGTCACGCAATGCAGCTGAAAGCTGTTGGTAGAACACTGGCAATACCATAGCTGACATAGGTTTGTCCTCTATTCCTGACGGGTTTTGGGGAAACAAAGACGGGGAATGGTTGAATGGCCATAGATCGGTAAAAAAGAGAAGCAGAACACATGAGAATACTCCGGGAGGTGATTGGTGGTTGAGACTGATTATCTGGTTCTCTGATGTGGGTCGGAGGAGCTGGGATGATACTCACTGTGCAGGAGCATCTGATGCAGGGTTGTCCTTCAGGGTGAAACTCCTCCCTCTCTTTGTAGAGCCGGCCTTCAAAAATGCAGCCTAAACCAAGGGTAGCAGAAGGTCACAGACCACATCCTCTCCTCAGCCTGGAGCTCCAATTCAAGCCACATTCTAACTGGGCCCTGCCCTCCCCAAACATGGAAAAATCTGGCAGGAAGCCATTTTGGTGTCAAACATTTTTTTAAAGCTCAAAATAGTAGTGATGCCAGAAACCTTTTTTGCATTATAGTCTTGAATGTATCAGGATGTGTGTTTTCTAGTCTAAATTATGGAAATATCACATATGACACATATTGGGGGTTCATAGGGGCTTCCTTTCCCACACTCACCAGGGCAGGAGGGACAGCATTTTTTGGGGTGAATCTTGGGGTTCTTACAGTGAACCACACACTGAACCTCTGCTTCTGTGATGACACCTTCCTATGAAAAGAGGAAACAGGAAATTATTTGGGGGTCAGTGTGACCATGATCACAATCTGTGTGTCCATGTGCTGTGCAGCTGATGGATTTCAGCCCTACACCCACAACAGAAACACACAAACAACTCATTGTTGCTTCTGGAGTTTTCAGAATACAACTTATTTCTGCTCAATCCCTTCTCTGTTTTCCCTTTTATCTTTCGGCATTATGTAATAATTTATGGCTGCTTTTTAAAATAGTGAAGTATGTATTTATTGTCTTTATGGATCACAGTCCTCAGTAATGTTGGTTTGTGGGTCCAGCACCAAGCCTGCACCTGCACATCATTCCATCTCATCCAGGCTCGATTCCCTCTGGCTCCCCTCTCAACGACATCCAGCCATAAATCAACTCGTGATTCCACTCTCACTCCCCGTCTCTGCCCCTCTTTTCATCTTCCCTCCTCCTTTACCTGACAGCACTGATTAGTGGCGTTAAAGGAAAACTTGGCCGGAGACCTGAGGGTTGTAGGTTCACGACCCAAGCGGTTGCACACATAGGAGAATCATTTCAGGAACTGCTTATTGAATCGGGTAAATATGCAGCTGTGCAAACAGCCGTGCGTGGAACTGAATCTGCTGGACATCATCAACGTTATTGGTATTGGCAAGTATTTATTTCCCCTGCCGTGGAGACGAAGGGGGGGAGAGAGAATAAGAGCGAGAGAGAGAAAGAAAGAAAGAGAGGGTCGTACCTGGCACCTGCGGGTGGTGCAGGGTTTGGTGGTGGTGCTCCAAGTGCTGGAGCTGTTGTAGGCCTTTCCATCCAAATGGCAGCCTGCAGAGACACAGACAGAAGGTGACCAGTCCGTGTTACACAATCTCATTCTAGTGCTCGCCTGAAAAATGTACTGCCTGCATATGCGTATGCAATTGGATTCATCGCCTGCGTAGCTACAGGTGAATTAATCAAAAGAGTATCTATGAAAGTGGACTGTTCCTGTCTACCTGTAAATGAGTGCATTAATGGCTTGTGAGTGCTGTTCAGAAGATTAATGGACAAGCAACCCTACCCCACCAGACACAACCCTAAAGGGATTTGGCCATTAATGCTTCCTGGGTTCCCCCCCAAACACCACCACTCTCCCCCAGGTGGCTTCTCTAGCCCACTAACAAACACATCTACACATGGTCGTGCTCTAGCACATTCTCTTGTTTAGATGAAGAAACTGCAGTGATCCTAACCATGACTAAGTGTTGCAAATCTGCTGAAAATTTGTTTGCACAGGCTTTGGCTCGCGTCTCCGAGCATCACATGAGCTGGCTGGCTTCCTACTGACTCACCAGGGTCTGCAGTGACTCTGTGAGCTCAACAGCACACCGTGCAGCTGAGGCTACTGAAGCTTCTCTGCTCATATCAGAACAGGCACTCGGCAAACTGAGAGAGCTCTGTGGGTTTGTTTATCATTTTTTAACCTTGATTTAACCAAGGGAGTTAACTGATATCTCCTTTCTATTTCACTGAGATGACCTGGGGAACCAATTGGATCATTACTGACCAAAGTGTGTCAGGATTTATTGTATCACGCCAGCAATGGTACCTCGGGTTGCACAGCATCCCCATCATTACCCTGTTTAATTGCACAAGAGGAAGCACCACAACAGCACTTCCAGTAACAACCTGGTTTCTCAAGCTCTTCCAGCCAAGCACTAAGCACAAACCAAGGCCAGCTCTCCTTAGTTTCAATTATTTGGCAGGAGGTTGTTACGAGGTGTTATATCAGCTGGCAACAGCAGCTGAGAAAGTACAGTTTCTCTCGAAAAGTAAAACACTTTCTACAAATATCTGACATTCACAACTTGACATAGGATATAAAATCCGAAAGACTTAAATCTTAATAAATCTAATAAACATAATAAATCATCCAGGGGGGTAGCACTTAGAGCAGTTCTTTCATTTCCAGTAGCATTATATTGTATGATCAAGAAATAACCCAGTAACACTTGTCATTGCAGATATTGCATTTCATTAGTTTTACCCTGCTGTAGTTACACGCTGTGTTGACCTGTGACATTCCAGCATTGCTACACAGGCTCATAGCAAGCACATGCTTTAGTATGAGTTGTTGCTGTAGTTTCAAGTGGATACATTTGGTACAGTGAGAAAACTGTAAACTTCTGTATTCCAAAACCAAAAACAGAACATGTGGGGGAAAAGAATGTTGGTTTTTCGGAGCAGGTCTCACATTTTCAACAAACCCTGAATGGTAAAAAATGAAAAAAGCCACAAACAATGGCTGGGCCCTCACCAGGGCTGAAACAGACCCCCCCCCCCCACACACGTTCTGCAGCCCAGACCCTGGGCCGGGCCCAGCGAGGCACTCTATTTCCGTACCCCGCAAAGAGGCAGCACTTCAGGAATAACCTTCCAGATCTGCACTTACCGATACTGGAGGAGCCCCAAAACCACAAGGACTGGCCTCAGATTATCTGAACACAGGCCACTCTGAAACCCCAGCATGGGCCTCCAGTGTCAGAAATATGGAGCAAAATGAACGATTACGCTTAAAGTGCGCTTCAGCACGGCTGGCTTAACACTGAAAAAAGTGTGTGGTATGCAAGAGAGTCAGTGCTTTAAGAACACTTTAAGAACACAAATGATTTTAAATAGGCCCTGCTAGCAATGTTAGCAGGCCTATCATCCAATGGCATCCCTGCTGAAACAAACAGCTCAAGCTAGGTTTTGATACAGCTGGTAGCTGGTGGACCAGTTAGACCAGCTCCATACTCAACATGGTTTGACCAGCTCAAGCTACGTTTTGAAACAGCTGGTAGCTAGTAATTTCAAGATGGTCAAAGCTGGATTTTACACCAGGGATTGCAGCCAATGCTTAAGTGAAAGACTGCCCCAAAGTAAGCCTGCTAATGGATAAACTGCCTCTTTCGACCATAAACACGCTGGCTAAATCTAGGTTCAGCAGTGCGCACCATAGCCCTCAGGGCTTTGCCGTGCTTGAGATATTAACAATAGCCATAGACCAACCATCACTGTGATGATGCGTGGGAAGCCAGCGGGGCATTGATAAAATAGTCATTACATTATTTTCCCACAGGGTGGCAGTAGCGGTAAAAATTCCATGAATTGTCAAGCGCTGCAAAAAAGAAACTGATACAATTTAAGCCAAACGCAAAAAAACATTGAGTACCCTCACAATTATGGTTTGTTCTGCTTCACCAGACTAGATCGGCCTAAATTGGCCTTCAGTGAGAGAAATGTCATGCAAAGAATGCAGATTATTTGCCATGTATTCGTTTTTCTGAATATGTTGATATTGCTTACATATGTCATTATGCACATTCACATAGCTGGGTGTCCAGTGAAGCATTTGAATTCTGTGCATCAGGATACCGCAGTGTTCCCTCCTCCACCATTTTAAGCAGTGACCTTCTGATAATACATTCAGGTACCTGGTGTGCCCAGCTGGTCTCAAAGAGTCTCACCTTTGCATCGTTCACAGCAGGCTCCAGTCTGCTTGACCACCAGTGCACAGTCCTCCGCCACCAGGGGGCACTTCTCCTGCTTGCAGTCTGCTTTCTTGTCCTGAGGGAGGAGGGAAACAGGAGAGTGAGTGTCAGTAGCAAGGGTAGAGATGATTCAGTTGGATTAGAGACTCAGGACCACAAATCATATGAAATCAGCAAACAGTAACTCATTCCCAACATCATCAAAAACCAGGTGTTTTCCACACTTCATGTCCAGATAGTGACATGGTGTATTTCTAAAGAAAAATTATACTGCAAAGAGCATTTAGAGAGCGTTCCACAAGAAAAACCTGTGTATTCACTAAACAACTCACACGCATATGCATTCAGCTGGAAACACTCATTTCTGCAGCTGACTGCATGTGTGTGAATTGTGAATTGCAGTATAACACTGTAAAGCTCAATCATTCAGCATCTTAATATGTTTAAATATTCAAGTGTTTACAAGTACAACTCCTTTAAATACCCTGTCAAACTTTTTTAATCAAGCTACAATGATTTATTAAAAGCTGAGACAATGCAGTGTGTGTAATAGGAACGCTTCTAGATTTTATTTGAGCAAATACTACCACTGTCACTCAAAAAATAGCTACTGCTGACTACTAAAATAATTAATTCATCATTTTCTGTTTGTTTGTTTTGCTTAGAAAACATAGTTGCTGAGGTAGAAAAATAGATGATTTCACCGAAACCTGGATTCTATCCAAAGTTTGGTAGTCACTGTTCCGTGTGTTGGTCTCTCCTCCTTCAGCCTTCACACACGATACTTGAGAACCAGCAGAAGACTGATATGGCCTATATTCCCTGTGGGCCAGTTCAGTACATGATTCTAAATGATTTACAGTAGTACTGGAGACCATTTATTCAGTGGGGGACAGATCACACCTTGTGACCCAAAGCCAAAGGATAAGACACTTCTGGAAAGGCCCAAGGGCTACAGGAGGCATCTGTGGAAGTGCCAACTATCCAGAACAAAAGGAGTGGAAAATACTTTCACAACCTCTTTCGGGCCAACTCCTAAATTGGTGGACACTGTATTATCAGGGTCTGTATATTTGTGCTATGAACATGGGCTTTTGGTCCCACTTTTCTGCTGCAGTAAAACTAAGATAACCTAAGAAGGGAGCCCCACCATAGACCAACATTGGTAGTACATGAGGAAGGTGAGGGGTGAGAGCTGCTAGTAGAAATGGCACAGGAATAAAGTCACAAGGAAGGATGTAAAACAGACCAGCATACTTTCAGAATAAATTATTCTTAGGCTATACCGGACTCACAGGGCCTCAGAGACTCTACCTGCACAAGCCTGCCTGCTGGTCTGTGGTCTGTGCTGCTCTCTTATAGCCAGTGAGTGTTGAGTTTAATCAATGGTCGTATAAAGTTTGTGTAAGTATGACGATCAGCGGTCGTGTTTGGACTTCATTTTCACTTGTGTGAGGTGGACATGGCCTTTCAAGCACCCGGGACACAGACTTAGGAAGTGCAGAGGTAAAACAGCGACAGCGCTTCCACCCAACAACTCCCACAACCACAGCGCCCTCAGGATGTTTACGCCACAAATCCTAACACAGCTGCCTGCTTCCGAAATGTTCGGCCACCGAAGTGACAAACACACCGGCTTTAAAGAAAACAGAGCAGGATGGCTTTGTCCAGCGCGAAACTTTTGCCGCTTCGACAACCGCACGCATGCCACAAGGTTTCAGACAACATCACCATTGGGACTATGAGCGATAACTTTCAAAAATTGTGTTGTGTGTTCACAGATGCTCTTCTGCATACCACTGTTGTAATGTGTGGTTATTAGCACTACTGTCACCTTCCTGTCAGCTTTGACCACACTGGCCATTCTCCTCTGACGTCTCTCATTAACAAGGCGTTTCTGTCTTGTTGCTGCTCACTGGACAATCACACATGTGCCACAAGGTTTTCGACGAGGCATTGGGAATATGAGAAAAAACTTTAAAAAATGATTTGAAGTTTGCAGAGCAGGACAGAAGGGTCTGCCTGCCTCCCTCCACACGTCTCTCCATCTCTCGCCCTCCTGCGCCTGGCGCAGTCATTTCAGGCTGAGGCAGGAGTGCCATCGATCGGGCCGATTGCGCGAGAGCTTTGAGCTGTGGATGATAATCGGATACTTCAGTTGTGGGGCCACACCAGAAGCTCTCACAGCTCACATATCTCTCCAAGGTCATGGCCAGGGCTCGACCTACGAATGGATGGATGGATGGATGGGTACACTGTGTGGGGGGGCCGGTATCATCTTTCAGCGGGCTAAGCGGCCAGTCCATCGATCCCGCCGTAGAAAGGCTGGCTGCGGGTCAATAGAGAGAATTCATTATCAGCGGCACAGGCAGACGATAGCAGTTCTGTCAGTGTCACGCATCTCTCTGCAGCTGGTAATGGTGCTGCTGCGGGCTAATGGCTCGGGGAAGGAAAGTGCCGGAACGTGGGATTAATGCTTTCACTCCATCCACGCTTTTCCCCCACCCATCCCGGATTCCTGATAGTGACGTTCCTGGAGGTGACCTTTAACAGATCCCTGCTTTAACATCCTTCCCGTCACTCTGCTCTCCCCGTGGTGACGTCACGTCAACCAAACGAGGAGCTGACAGCCTCCCGTGTCACCGTGACAAACGGTGGCTTACGTGTAAAGGGGAGCAACAGGTGATATCAGCCAGACAGGTTATAGGTTTTACATAGAGAACTGCAGTAACCAGCCAGCTGTCAGCTCCCCACATTGCTGTGGCGATTATATACACTCTTATCACAAAATACAGTTACCCAGAGAAACAGGAGTATGTGGCATAAAGATGGTGGATGGGAGAACCCAATAAAGGCGAGAAATAAGAGCGTGCACTGATCACCCAGAAGATATTTGCACATAAGCATTCCAGAAAAACATTCACACGGGATCCACCAAATATCCACTAATGAGCCTCATACAGTCAATCTGCTGAGTACATCTGAGAAAACACTATCTCTGTATAACTGTCTCACTGTCTCTGTTTTCTGTTCACCAGAAAAGATTCAAACATATGATATTACAGTACTGAAAAGTACTACTAATATTAAACAAGGACCGCAAGAAAATTCAGTTCATCATTTCAAAAATAATAAATGACTCGGCTGCCTCAGCGCCAACTGTAGGATAACGTGTCTGTCCAGTTGTGTGAGGACAGATATGATAACCTAATCGCAAGACTGACACGGCAACCTCCTCTGTCCTGCTGTTGTCTGAATTCTTTGGAAGTTCGAGGGCCATGACCATTATCTCAAAGTAGCACATTGTGGTATTCAAAATATCAGCTCAGCAATTCCTCTGCTGAAGAATCCTGAGTTGTATCAAAACAGTTTCAGCAAGCTCAGACTATGCCTCCATGTGCCCAAAAGACTTCAATGCAGGAAAACAAGGGAAGCCACTGTTCCTCTTTTCTGCCTACATGCATAGATGATATGGTAGAGAACATTATGACACCATACCCCCACAACTGTAAAAATGCATTCCGCTAGATGACAAGAAACTCCTATAATCCTCGTCCGAACAAAGAATGGTGCCGTATGCAATGTTTACATTGTGAATACACATCCTCACTAGATGGCGACAGCTCAGCCTTTTCTCTCCTCCATTCTTCCCTTTTCTATTTCTGTCAATTCAATCAGGGTTACTAAAAAGGACATACTTTCCCTGTGGACATGAACCCGTCCAATTGCAGAGCTTCAGGGTTACATGTCAAAAAGGCTGTCTAACACAGTCAGACCAAGGCACAGATACAAAAAAGAAAACACAAAAATGTACTACCCTGCGGCAGAAGGCAGAAGCCAAAGAAAACAAAACAATACATACAGTGGAGAGACAAAATAACAACAAAAACGAAACACGTATTTAACTGTACTGCCATCTCTCATTTTTACCTGCCGTTATCTAGTCTCTTACTTCACCTAAACCTAAAACTTGTCCAACCTGCTGTAAAGCAGCTTTTAAATTAAAAGTGAATTTGAATACTAGTGTACTTTTTAATATACATACACAGTTACCGCTTTGAAACATTTTTCCAGTATAATAAAATGTCAATATTACTGACAGGTAACTTGAGGTGGTAAGAACAACTTTAGTTCTTAGAAAAAGTATGTCAACTAGACAGTTACAAATGTGTATGAGTTTTGTCCACGGGACATAGACAGAAAGAAGAACTTTTAAAGGGCACTCAGCGGTAAGATCCACTTACTCTCAGAGTCCTTAACCTCTGGCCCCTCACACTCACCCCTGTAACCTCCTTAGTAGGCCAAAAAACAAACAGGTCGTGACCTCTGCAGCCCAAATCTCTGGGATCTTTGGTTCCTTGCCAGAATGCTCCTCACAAACGTCTGATCCAGGAATCTGGAATGAGAGACGCCTCTGTCCTGACCATCGCTGGCAGGATGAAGGAGATAATCCAGAGTGGACATTCGGAGAGCCGGCCCCCTCCATTAAAGTAATCCTGCAGGTCCAGGGGCCAAAGCAAAAGCCCTCACAGAACTCAGACCACAACACTCTTTAATGCCACGAGTGTTCTGCCGCCAGGAAACTCTCGCGCATGCAAATACCACCAACCCAGTGCCAGCCCCCAGCCCCTCACCCCGGGTGGACCGCACTGTGCAACAAGTCAGTGACAGACAGGGCACCTTTCTTTATCATTTTCATTATCACATAAGAAGTAGCAACTACTTCCACTACTCCACCATCACCATTTCAAACAAATCTGAATCTTTCACATTTGAACAGCCAGAGAGGAACATGTGTGCAAATGCAGGACAAATGAATCAGATCAAAATAAACAGGTTGCCTGAAGAAAAAAAGTGAACTGTCCAGATTCAAATTCACTGGCCAAATATTCCTAGAAATATGTTGAAATTGAAGATGAAAGCAAAAGATTTTGCAACGATACTCAGTTGGGACCAATCTCTTTGTAAATGACGGGCCCTTCGTTTTCAGAATGCTTGCAAACCGATAAGCAGAGACGGGAGTTTTCATTTCTATTATGGCGGGTCACTAAAACAAAACACAGCAGGTGTTTTGAGAGAGACTTATCTGCTGCCCCTGCACAAAGTCAAACTAGGCGGACGTTTAGCGGGCGGAAAAACAAAACAGAATCACTACACCGTCTCAATTGCCGACAGATGAGGCCATTATAGCGAGAGGATGATGGCAAATGAGTGACACAGGCTCCTGGTAGGTCTGGTTGCCACCACGAAAACATGGCAACGTATGAACCCGTGAGAATTGCCTTTCCTTCCACACGCTCTGTTATTTTGGCACAAAAATAAGAGTATAAACAATCTGTGACCTTTCTGCGGATTTGCATTTGACAGAACAAAACCGAGAATAGGAAAGAGATGCGCTACGTAGTTACGAGCTAAACATCTATCTTGGTATAAAATAATGTATGCATATTTTAAGTTTAAATCTACGGATTCTCATAAATTGCATATGAGTTATAGGCCCCACTACATTTTAGGAATATCACGATATAGGCCTACCATATAACGATTCAAAATGGTTGATCCCATATGACTGTAGCCAAAATGCGTAAAATGTCATTAGTTTTTAAAAAAAATTTTTATCTCATTTTTCTACACCTTTGCAAATTCAGTGGACATTCGTAGTCATTATTGATACTAGCAGCCATAAAGCACAGTCGATAGCCTACAGCTATGAGTTTTCATACTCCCACTGATAAGCACAATCAAATCTGGATGCTGCTTCGTTCTTTTGAAGTGCTGCTGTGAGGTTAAAATGAGCGTAACGCTCCATTTGTACTACGGGTGTGTATAACTTGTAGCCAGGGGAATACCGCCGTGGCCGCGGACAGTTGACGCGCAATAAAGTGGATTTCTTTCGTGATTTAACTTTCCGCCACGCCACTGAAAAGAAGTTAATCACACCCATCAGTTGTAGAGCAGAAGCGATGTGTCAATTAATTGATAAAAGTACCCCGTCTCACCAAACACACGCAGGTGATGCAGGGATTGTCTGTAATGTTGGGTATGTGCAACACCTCTCCTTCGTTTTCGCAGCTGGCCTCGGTACCTGCAGAAAACATAAATATAAAAAAACAGTGTGATTTGGTGTAACAGCCTCTTCTGATTACGCTTCATAATGTATCGACGATATGACACCGAGACGTGAACCAAGCCTCTGTGAGACGCTTTCAGTATTTTTGACCCAATTTATGCACGCTTTGCCGCACTGAATATTGATTAAATTGCAGAGTTTCAGACACCGTTTCTTCCTGTTCGGAGAAAACTGCTCGCGGCAGTAAAATCCTGAACGCACTCATTGCCAGAAAAAAATATTGCTACAGTTTTATCTGCGCTCATACTGCTGAATATTTCTGATCTACGCTTTGGAAAGTTCATTGTATTTCCCATGGGAGTGAAACACCTGAATTAGTCGCACAATTGAGATGCCCTCAAGGAAAATTAGACGGATCTACTGAATGTTGATAAATGGTGCTATTCTAATAGGCCTATCTGAGAAAACTGTAATTGTTGTTTATATGTTCTGGTCTGGAACAAATGTCGCTCGTGTCATGTCCGCGTCAACATATATTGGTTTACCTGAATTGTTAAATTCTGTGTTGTTGCTTGCCCATGTTTTTTTCCTGCATTATTTCACATATTATCCGCAGAACAGCCATTAAAACTGGTCCTATTGGCCCCTTCAGACTCGGGGATTGCTATTAAATTTACAGCCATTGCGTCTAATTAAACCTGCACCGCCTTTGGTGACTGTCGGAAACCTAATACTTTTGCTTCCAACAGAGGTGACTTTTCCTCTTTTTAATTCCCTAGTTGTATGCATATAAATATTGTATAACACCAGCCTCCACTGCTTTTGACGTGATGTGTGCCAGAAAGCATTCTCCATTTTTTACCACCGCAACTTTGTTATTCCTCCTAAAATACCTGCTTAAATGAAGTATACAGAAAACACTTCTCGTGCAGGTGAAGAGGACAATTGTTAGACGATACTCCGCATATTTAAAATACCAGGTAGCAAGCCACTTGCAAAGAAATCTGATCCAAAAGGATTATAGCCATTGTAATGGCATTCAGTTGATACTCCTATCAAGTTAATTCCCCCTCCGCGTGAAACGTTCTTGTTTGAATAATGATATGCTCCAGGTTCACTACCAGCTACTTAAACCCGCAGCATGCTACAGTTTATTTGAGTTTCCAACAATCAAGGTGACGTAACGTAGGCAACTTGTCGGCAATTTGAAATAAATACGGTTAGTGGCTTTCAGATGGCAATTTAATTGTAAATGTTGCAGCTCACTAAGCTCCGTTTCAATCAGCCTGCGGGCAGAGCGAAATGCAGACCTCTTAAAAGACCACAGCGTCGGGCGACCGAAACATCCCTGAACCTTGAACCAAGAGTTCAGCCTGTCATCAGTCGCGCGCATTAAATAACAAGATAACTAAGCAACAGTTGTATATTCAATAGTAGGCTATATAAACTGTAGGAGGCCTATGTGTTTGAAATGCATAGGCGAAACATTACACATAATAATAATAATAATAATAATAATAATAATAATAATAGTTTTACATACCTGTTATTAAAGTTGAGATGGAGTGAGGCATTTGAAACAACAGAAGCGCGAAGAAAAAGCTACAGGTGAATTTGGTGGCGAGTCTCATAGCCAGTACGTTTAGGCAGGAATATAGAAGCATCCTAGTTCAATCCAGGTAAAAATGCTGCAAAAATAAATTAAAAAAAACAAAGAAAAAACAAAAACAAAAGAAAACCACGTCCTTTCTGTTTATGCTTGTGGTTGTAAAACTGTTTTAAAAACGTAGATAATTTCCAAGAAAGTGCTCTCATCAACTCCTCAGTACCAGTGCTCACGCCACCCCTAACCTTCACTTTATCGAAATGCAAAACAGCATCGGGTGCTCTCGCTGGAATCTGCCGACAGACCGGACGCATGGAAATTATAATGACAAAGCAGCGTGGACAGACAGGCGACAATCTTCATTCCAATGATAGTCCTTTCACTAGATCCATGTCCCCAACAACCGAAAAAACACTTAAAAAAACAACAGAGACAGTTAAAATAATTTCGCAAGGGGTTCGCAAAAAATATTTTAAAAAAATGAAACTGACAAAATAGTTAAAACTCCGTAACTAAAACGAAATTAGAAATAGGCTACATTAAATTAACGTAATGTCCTTAAAGAAGTATTCGTGTATGCCATTGCCTCCAAAACGCAGAAGTTAGTTCGATCTGTTCCCATTAATTGCGAAGATCACCAGGTGCGATGTCTATGTACCGTCCAGTCAAGACCGAGATGCTGCGGGGATCTCACGCTGCGAGGCGAGCGACAGAATGTCGAGTCGAGCCAGCAAAACTGGTACCCTTTCACTTGGTGCAGCAATAGTATTGCAAGCATCAAGCCGCCAAGTCCTACCTTTAAAAAACTAAGACACTGAACGATTCCACTGTAATACAAACGCCGCTGGTCCAGTTAAGCGATCCCACAGGGGAGACCTCCTCCTTCCACGAAGAGATCGGCCCCTCAATATTTAAATGCTTGCCGCGAGATTAATAATCCAGCTCATTTGGCGATCAACCTGACCCACAGTTCCCAGCTGTCCACCGCTCGTTTGTAATGAAACCATCCGCGCAACGAGACACACATACCTCCGAGGGAGATCCACCTACCTAATGCTGTAGTATCTTGTTTCACTACTAACAACTCTGAATACAAAACACGTAGGCTACTTCACGTGCAGTTACTGTAAATCTCTGGCTGTTAAACGCGATAATTGGGGAGAAACAAAATTAAACCGGCAGCAGGCTGCGTAAGAACGACACTCAAACATTTTAGTCCCCTTGTCCTCTAGTGTTAAAAGACTTAATCGTATTCTTTTTGATGACGGCAACTAAGTATTTCCACTTGCAGCTTCGCTTTGTAAAGACCAAGTTGAGCGCAGAGCAAAAATATAGAATTAGTGTCGGATGATTTATTGATTCATAGCATTTTCTGTAAATCTGTTAATTTTCTGCAATTGAAATTTTTATATCTAAAAGATTGCAAGTAGATAAAAAGCCTCTTCAGTAAAGACGTGTGGGAAAATGTTGACATCTCAAAGTTAATAAAGAAAGTATTTATTTCAAATTGTATTGATTATCGAATATACTCTCGCTTTACATTACACGTGTTTTCCAATATCAATTGTTTCGCTGTCATTGAAACTTTTCATTCCATCATTCGAGTCACAGTGTGGAAAATAAATGAGTGTCTTCAAAGCAGCAATGAATCGGACCACCCATGTCTATATTTAATTGCCAACAAAACAAACATTACAACGCTTTTTAATTTAGGAAACGTCGCCACATATTGCAAACGCCTTGCATTTGGGCACTGCGCTGAGCCACCCGGCGATGGAAGTTGGTACCAAGCATTGATTTAAAACTGATCAGTCGCGGTTACACCCGTCACTAGATGGCACCAAAGAGTACGATTTCCTCAGGCGCACTGGCGACAATAACACGTCTAGTTTGACTCTCACCAGAATCCAGTCAATGTACTTTCATCCTCCCTCAGTATTAAATTTAGATTTTACAATACTGAAACACAATGGTCAACATTATTAACCAATCATACTGCTGCACACATGGCTATACTGTCAGTTTTGTATATTACTGGCCTTGATAGTCCGTAAACCAGATGTCCAGCCAGTCAAAGACAGATAAGCAGTCCCCTCTTTGCAATAGGACCTCAGCTGTTACATCACCTAGCAAGCTGCCGTCAAGTTCTTCAAGGGCCAACTGTTCCTCACTTACATTGAACTGAGGCTGACCTTTGACCCCTGCAGGGCTGGAGGGTTGGTGCCAGCAGTTGGCTACCATGGTGTCCACCCTTAAGCTGTTCAGTGAGTGACTGGGAGATGTATTCATTTTGACCGTGGCCCTGAGCCTTGAGTCACATAAAGCAATGACCATGCTCCATTTGCGAGGACATAGGAAATCCACCACATCTCACTGGAAATGAGAGTGAGAGAGAGGAGAGATAAAGGAGAGAGAGAGAGAGAGAGAGAAGAAAAAGACTCACATTTTTTTTTCTTAAATCTAATCCAAAGATTTTATTTTTAACAATCCTTTGTCCCAAAACTTTGTGGCACAGTGTTACAATGGTTCTTTTGGGGGGGGTTTACACTAAAGAACAGTTGGTCCCATCTTATATATGAAATGTACGGTGTCTGTAAACATGGAAAACAACCATACGCTTTGAATAGGATCTATATATATTAAAAAAAAAAGACAAAAATAAAACTAATGGCAATAACACAGATTCTGTTTGGGTGCTGTTATGGATTTATGTCCAACAAAGCTGACCAACTAAAACTGGCAAATGAAACATAAAAATACAGCAACAGATTAAAGTATAACTGCTCTGCAGCCTTTACGGGTAAACTAGATTGAATGCCTCTAATGTGCTTCACTGAAAAAACCCATGAGTGCAGAATGGAGGCTGTTGCTCAGAGATCACTGCCCTGCTGAACGGCCTCATGTACAATGTAGGGACATAAAGAGCTGAAAGTCAAACAATAAAGTGTATGGAAAACAACAGAAAAAAAAACCTACAAATGTGGATTTTTTTCTTTTGAAGAGTTGTGAAACGTACTGTAGCAGGTGCCTGGGACAACAGACCAGCCACAAAAACCTTATCTAACAAACACCTTCCCCGCTGAAGATGCAAAAAATGAAGTCACAAATGTTTATTCAACAGATGTGAACAGATACACAAACACACACCGGAGAGCCTCTCAAAGTCTCTCGAACTGGCACAGGCCTTCCTTGGTGCTGCCGGGCTGAAAGATGACTGACATCGATAAATGTGCCTCGTCTATTTAGAGTGTGTGGCCGAGCACGGCAAGCCTTCTCTTTCTCTCTCTCTCCGCCTGCTTTTCCCTTTCTTTCTCTCTCTCTCCGCCTGCTTTTCGTTTGAAGAGGACCAGCAGGTGTTGTGTGCGTGAATAATACACGCTAAACTAAGCTACTGCAGCAGGGCGTCTCCTGCCGCTGTTGTGGAGGGGGGCCTCGCTGCTCCCCCGTCTGCAGACTAAGCCACAGGAACCTCTCGCTGAAGCCCCCTGACTGTCTCCGACCTGAAGTGTGTGTGTACGTGGCCAGCAAATCCCAGCCTGATAAGCAAATCCGCTTGGAGAGGGTGCTACGGACAGACCCCCTTCACCTACACCCACAACACAGGGGATAGGGACACCTCGGGGTCATTGTGGGGCAGGGCAGTGTTGGGGGTGGGTTAACGGTTTCCACTTTGACTAGAGGGCAATACAATACGGTGCCTTGTAAGTTGTGGCATTGCGTTTTGGTGTTCCGAACCCACCCCTACCGCCAACCTTTGGGACCCAGGGGTGGCAGTGCCAAACATGTCCCCGCTTCCTGAACGCAGGGAGCAGGGAAAGGGGGGCACCGTGCGGAGGCAGGCAGTGGGAGTAGACGGCAGACAGGGGATGTTATTCTTAGCTGTGGCACAGTTGGTGGGGTGCCACACGTGAGGGGGCGAGCGGGATCGGGCCGGGGGGGGGTGAGGGGGTGCGGACGTCAGCACACCGGAGCGTAGGCGGGGGAGTGGCGAGCAGAAGAGACGGATTATGGAGCGGGAGGCTGTGGGTTTGGCCGCGAGACGGGCGCGGATCTAAAATAAACCCCGCGGTGTAGCGCTGGAGGTGGACGGTGGGAGGGGGGCGGTTTTGTGCCTGAATCCCAGCCTCAGATTCCAGGGCTCTGTGACAAGCCACTGACAGAACCCACCAGCGGCCCGGTGCATCCGCAGGCTGCACACCAGAAAACCCCTGTCAGTCAGCCTGCGTCAAAGCCCACCAATCAGAACAGCCCTGGGGTGGGTCAGCGGTCCTATAGAGCACATGTGGGCTTTGAATGTGACAGAGCATCTGTGTGTTTAAATGCGTGTGTGTGTGTGTTGCACAGTGTGATTGTCTGTCTGAAACAACGTGTGTCTGTGTGTATCTGTGTGCATGTGCCGAGCAGTGAGAACGTCTGAAACAGTGTGTATTGAGCAGTGTGAGAGTGAGTGTGTGTGTGTGTGTGTGTGTGTGTGTGTGTGCATGTTGAGCTGTGCACAACTGCCAAACGGACAGCTTTTAAGTGCCTAGGCATGATCACTCTCATATGTGTATGTATGAGGCTATGGTTACATGCGTTTCAGACACAGCTGCTTATTGATGAGCGTGCATATGTGTGCGATACATGCAGGTCAGTGCGCATCGAAGACCAGCGGTGTCCAGGAGATTCATTAATCACATGAATCAGTGAGAAACAGGCAGAGAGCTCAGGGTGCTGAGAGGTGAAGACCTGAGAGAAGCACATTGGAGAGGAGAGGGGTGCTGCCAGTGGAATGGCCCTGTTCAGCACTGTGTAAACTGCCTAAAAGCCACACCCTCCACCCACATCACAATGACAAATGGACTCCTCCAGCAGTGAGATAACACACAATAGACTGCATGATGGCAGTTACCTGAGAGAATGCTGATTAAGGACAAAAGCACAAACTCTTGTCGTCAATGCGCCCGGCAAGTTCACAAGAGACGCTGGCAACAGCTATGCAATTACAGCACACTTAATTCACACCGGGTCAGAAGTACACTATAATTAATAGTCGGCAGCTCATACATAAAAGTATGCAAATGTCCTGTGACGACTAGCAGACGTGGAAAACAACAAATGGAACAGAGGAGCGACAGATAAAAATAATACAGCACAATGGGAAAGATAGTGGAGTAGATCAAATGGAGAGGCATCTAGAAAAGTGAAGGATACGTGGGTAGTGTAGTTCAGTGGAGTACAGTGGAGTGGAGTGGGTTGGGGCTGCAGAGGCATCTAGAGGAGTGAATGGACTACACTGGCATGTGGGTAGTGTAGTTTAGTGGAGTAGAGTGGAATGGAATGAGCTGGGTCACTAATTCGCAGTGGTCAGTGTTTAATCACAGTGAGAGGGAGAACCTATGTCTCCCTTTTGTATGTTCTTGATTCTTATAAGTGTTTGCCAACCCTGGTCTTGGGCATTTCTACCCCAGCAGAATCAATGATGTCACATTGCGCTTTTAATGAAATACTGATATCTCTACAATTAAAAAGCTCAGAAGGATTATTTCAATTAAATCTAGTAATTAAAGTTATTTTGCATCAATACAAAATTGCTTAGTCAACTTTTTCAGGCAATTGTCTGCTCCTTGAAAAAAATCAGGGCAGTCAATTACTGGATCGAATCTAACTTTATAGAAGTTCAACAGTTATTCTTAGACAACTAAGTAACAGAAAAATAATTTCTGTTATCTTAAACTGCATACCTATTTGTCTTACTTCAGTTCAGGAACACATCTCAAAGAAATATAAACCTAAAGATACAACCTCCCATACAAATAACAAAAGGAGAGACTATGCCAAATATGCAATATTCATTTAGCAGCACAATCAAACCTCAGCTAACACAAAATGTTCTCACAATGTTGCTGCCCTGTAGTGGCAAATATTCCAGTAACACTGCAAGAACATTTAGTGTTAGCAGTGCTGTGTTGGAGCCTCCCTCCAGCAGGGGCGCTGTGGGCCCCCCCCCAGGCCTGGCCTGGGGAGCGCAGGCTCTCACGCTGGAGGACATTGTCAGGGTCTGGCATGGCTTTGCTCTGGAGGACCGCTAGCCGTCTGCAGCCTCCGCCTCTTTCTTCTTCTCTCTCAGCTTCTCCGAGGTCTTCTTCACCACCTTCACTGCGGCCTTCTCAGGGTCCGTCCCGGGCTCCTTCCCAGGTTCACTTGCTGCCTTCCCAGCCTCCTTCGTCGACTCCTTCCCAGAATCCTTTGTAGGGTCCTTTGCAGGCTCCTTTGCTTTTAAGGATGGCTTTGCGGATTCCTGACCAAGCTCCTTCTCAGGCTCCTTCACAGACTCGCTCCCAGCGGCGTCTGGAAAGGTCAGGAAGAAAGAGGCCGTTAGTTTTACAGTCCGTGAAGAACACAGCATGAAATTCCATGCATGTGTGTGCGTGTACATGTGCGTGTGTACATGTGTGTACATCATTTCCACTGACAGCAGAGTCTTATGGGACAGGCACTGCTCAGCTGTAACAGTAGAGACAGGATTCTGATTGGGCTGCAGTGGTGTCATCCTGACTGATGAGCTGTTATTAATCGCACCCTGCAAATTAATGACTGGGGAATGAGTGCATTTACACACAGTGTTTACTCTAACAGAGGCTGGACCAGATATAGAAGGATAAAAACAGCCATCTCGGAATGTGCCACCGCAGGAGGTGGCTTATGAATATGCGAATACCAGGCCAAAAACAGAAGAGCAAAGTGGCTGGAAGTCTCTGCCAACTCAACCAGACTCCAGAAAGATATCTGGCTGAACTCCAGTCCCTCATCTTTATGTTCAGGACAGTTTGAGCATCCTCCATTCTAACATACACAGAAACACACACACACATGCACAAACACACTTGAGACAAATGTGATGATTAAAACCCAGCACATGCTCCTGCCTTCCAAAGTGTCAGAGACCCGAAATGTAGAAGCTCAAAAGTGCCAATGCAGCATTGTCAGACGTACGCTGCCAGAGCCCTGTTTCAGCAGTATAGTATGGAGCTGTCCAACAGCCAAATAACAAATATACATTCTGACTGCACCTCTCACCACAGAAGCTCTCATGCCCCACCCCCACCTCACCACACACACACACACACACACACACACACACACAAACACGCATGCATACAGGCACAGAAGAACATGAAAACACACACAGACACATGCATACAGGCACAAAAGAACATGAACACACACATGTACATACACCTCTCCCTCTCCCTCTCTCTCTCTCTCTCTCTCTCACACACACACACACACGCACACATACAGTAGTTGCACAGGAGCAGGTTTCTGATCTCAGATCTGTCCCCACAAAGCACTGCATGTCAGATGCAGTGTAACTGCATGGCTGAGGCCGGAGCTGAACCTGACACTGTGTGCACTGTGAACGGCAGTTACTCAACAGGCTGTATCTCCATACCTCTGGCCCTCTTTATCATGCATCTCACGGCAGTACACAGAGAGGTCAGAAAGAACATGCACTACTGTGCTGTGCCATTATAATCACAGCAGGCAGTAAGAACTAACAGTAAGGCAGCTCACATCTGAGGCCACATGCACCGAGTGCTCTCCAGAAGCAGGCATATTTTGTGTCACTGAACATTAAATGCATAACAGAGCACATTAGTGAATTACACCCAACCTCAAAAGGTTTTGCGAACAAGCGTGATAGACAGAAGATATGGACCAAAACCTGGGGGACTGCAGAAACCCTTCCTGGGGTCAGCGCAACCTTACTATATTCCATATGTAAATTACTTTCCAAGGGTAACATGTACCCAGTCATCTCCTAGACAACTAGACCTTTGGTTTGAGTGATCATGGTGGACTTCTGACTGGACAGTCTGGACAGGAGAGGCGGGGTCAGAGAGAGAGGGTAGCTGGTGTTGAAGAGGTAGCCACAGTTTTGGCTTTCCCAGCTCAACTAATGCTTTGAAACAGCTGGTAGATGGTATTTCAAGCTGGTCATAGCTCTTGCAGGGAGTGTGTTTGAAATAGCAGGGAGTGTGTGTTTGAAATTGAATTTGGTGCTTGAGCGCTGTGCTGGCAGCCTAATTAAAGCCCTGTCTCCTGCCAGGCCTCTGGGAAAGTGAGGTGTCGGGATCATAAAAGAACACTTTAGAGGATCAGCCTTCAGATGTGACACTGAAAGAGCTATGATATCAGAGCCAGGAGCAGGCCTGGAAACAGAGGGAGAGTGAGAGAGAGGGTGAGAGAGAGAAGGAGAGAGGGTGAGGGAGAGAGGGAGAGAGGGAGGAAGAGAGAGAGAAGGCATGGAGACAGTTTGAGGCAAAGAGATGTAAAAAGAGGGAATGAAAGAGGTGGAATTTGGCTGCTCTTCACAGTGTTTATTATGCTAACATAACACATACTTCAGAGAGTGTTTTGAACTATGAACTAGACACACGCATACATATGCATACATACACACATGTATACACATTTTTCGCAACCTTTAAATGATGCTCTGAATTCAAGTCACGGAATGGATCGACCAAATAGCTCAATTAGCATCACAAAGAAAATTTTAATTCAGATATTTTCAGACCATTTGTCATTACTGCATATGCAACAGGGGTAAAGAAAAGGCAGTAAGCCCTTGCCATATGATTAAGCAGTTCCTGGTGTTCAGGCTGCCAAGTGTGTTTTTCACTAAATAAGCAGGAAGCAATTGCAGCTGTAGAGGGAATGAAAACATGTTTTTGAGCCCTGTGACAGGCAAAGCCAGATGCTATTTGTAGTCGTTTTGTTTTACACATATTGGTGCGTAAAGCTGCTGATGGTGACACAGGCGAAGGAAGGGGGACTGGGCTCCTTCTACAGGTGTGTGTGCACATGCGTGTGTGTGTGTAAGAGAGTAACTGTGTGTGTGCGCGTGTGTGTGTGTGTGAGAGTAACTGCGTGTGCATGTGTTTGTGTGAGAGAGTAACTGTGAGTGTGTGTGTGTGCACGTGTGTGAGAGAGTAACTGTGCGTGCATGTGTGTGCATGCGTCCATGTGTGTGAGAGAGAGAGAAGATTATTACTGTCCTTTTTTTATTCAATAATTAATGTGTATTGTCTATAGGTTTGGTCACGTATCCTTTTCAGTAGTTATTTTTTATACATTTAATTCCAGTGTTTCATATTTTTTATGCGTCATTGTTGATTGTTCTATTGTTAATCGCTTTGGCAATATTTTCTGAATACAGTATATGCCAATAAAGCTTTAGTGAATTGAATTGAAAAAGAGTTAGTGAGAGTGAGACAGAGAGAGTGAAAGATAATGACAGAGAGAGGGAAAGAGAGAAAGAGAGAAAGAGAGAGAGAGAGAGAGAGAGAGAGAGAGAGAGAGAGAGAGAGAGTGCTCCTCTCTGTGTTGATTGAGACAGTGACACCAGGGCCTGCAGTTGGACAAAGGAACACCGCCTCCCCTCACAACCCCCCCCCCCCCCCCCAGACCCCCCTTCCAGGCGAGCTGATGGCTCTTGTTGATAAGACCAGAAGACCCTTGTCTCTGAGCCCTCATCTGCGTGTTAATTGAGGGGATTTGCAGACGGCCACCTTTGCGTCTGGGGGGGGGGGGGGGGGGACTGGACCCAGGAGAGGTGGGAGGGCAGCTCCTGAGTAGACCTGTCCCCAGATAACGCAAAACCTTCTCACAATGTTTCTGTCATGTAGCGGCAATGTTACAAAACATTCCAGCAGCATTGTGAGAACATTGTGAGTTAGCTGGGTATCGGCCTGGCTCACAGCAGTCTCGTGACGTAGCCATTATGAACAACACTGATAAGGAACAGGCTGATTACTGTCATATGGGACTCTGTTTAATTACACAGCTGCCTTAATAGAGCGCCGTCAGACCCAAAAACAAAGGTACATTCCAGCACACGCTGCAGATGGTCGATCTTATCCTCCTCACATATAAACAGTTTTACATTTTTACTGGATAACGGTTGGCAAAAACAATATAACATGTCTGCCTGTCAACACTTGTGACTTTATGAAGCCTCACAATGGTGGTATTCCTGTGTACTGCCGTTTACAGTTACAAGGAAAAGACTGACAAACGTGAATCAGGTTGTTTGATTCTAAATATAAAATCATGGGAGCTTGAGAGGGTGAAGCCAAGACCAGGCCACTGTATATGCATGCCTGCGTGTATGTCTCTATATGTGTGTGTGTGTGTGTATCTCTCCATGTGTGTGTCTCTGTCCCTATGTGTGCGTGTGTGTGTCTCTGTCTCGCTCCATGTGTCTGTGTGTCTGTGTGTGTGTACCTCCCCATGTGTGTGTCTCTGTCCCTATGTGGGTGTGTGTGTGTCTCTGCCTCACTCCGTGTGTGTGTGTGTGTGTGTGTATGTGTGCGTGTGTGTGTGCGTGTGTATATTTTTTCAGTGCTCCTAAGTGGAAGCGGACATGGAAGTATGCACACGTCTAAGTACTTAATCCTTTGCTGTCAGGTACAGACAAGGCTAATCCCGGGCCCTACACACAGTCTGTCAGTACAGGGGGCTGGGGTGTGGGGGTGGGGGTCCTTCAGCAGAGCCAGGATTAACAGCAGACGAGGGCAGGTATCAGAGCGGGGGCTAGATCTCCTTTCCTCACTTTTCAACAGCTGTCCTCAGGGAAGGGGTGGGAAGGGTATGCTGAAGGCAGGGCAGAGTCGTGTAGGGTGTGTGTGTGTGTGTGTGTGTGTGTGAGAGAGCGTGTGTGTGTGAGTGTGTGTGAGAGAGAGTGTCTGAAGTATGAAGTGTTGGTGCTCACCAGCATCTCACAGGTAAAGGAGATTAGCTGTAACATGGAGTGAATATCTTCAGTCAAATTTACGGAAATGTAAAGGACAATCCAATCAGAATGCAGCAGGTGGTTCTAATGCACTGTGGCAGAACCAATCAGAATACGGCATGAGGTTCTGATAAACTGTGGCAGTCAATCAGAATGCAGCAGGAAGTCTTGATAAACTGGCATTGGCCTGGGCCACACTGTCCAAACATGTTCATTACTGTTGTCATCGTCTTAGTCCAGATTTGAGACAGATTAGGGGAAATAGGCTCAGTTAATGACACTGAGCTATCTTTCATCTTCATTAAAGCTAATGAGTTTGTAATTACATCCAGCTCCTGATATTAGTGTGTTTCCTTGTAATTGACACACAAATGCTAATAACTTCAGAATCAAGCCGACATTCAGTAAGCAAGTACTAGTTGCATATGAAACTTCAAGAGCATTTAAAACTTTTTTGAGCAGAAACCTACCTTGTTCGGGTGTTCTGAGGACAGCTATGTGTCTCATGAATGTCAGTGATAAATCTCACTGATTTTATTTACTCTTCACTTTGATAAAAAAGAGGCTAACCAGCCCTACAACCTTTTAGACTAAACAAAGATTGTATGTGGAGCTGTTCTTCACATGTGTACAGGAAAATGCTTCAAATTACTAACAGACATAATTGCAAAGCAAAACAGCCATCACCATATATCACTTGCCTAACAAATCAATTTGGAACTATTTGTATATCTAAGTTTCAGAGAAATTAGCAATTTGCTCCAATTAGCCGGTCGATGCCGTAGCTCGAGGACATTCGGAGGTAACGGCTAAAACCGAAACTAAACAAAACATGACAAAACACACGCTAACAAAATGAAAACGCAAACAAACAAGGTTTACCCCGGGGATAATGTGCATATCGGCTTTTCAAAGTGGAGATTTTCCGCTTGACTGGGGTCTGTTAAAGCAGGAGAGCGGGTGCTGCTTCAGGTTGTGGATAAGAACAGTCATAATACAGGGGGGTGAAGAGGCCTCCCGCATTCTCCTCCATGCGGGCTGCCTGTCTGCCCATCTCCGCTTTTTATGAATACCGGCAACTCCACTTCGCCAGCTCTGTGCTAGGGGACGCATCTGGTGTCGCGCATTTAACAAGGGCCTCCATGTTGCGGAGACAGAGGGCTCATTCCAATCGCTTATTTTTCTCAACTTCTTTCCTTTCCTTGCTCCTGACCTGGAAATCGAGGTTTGCCATCTTTAAGGACATTCCAGCACCTTAAATGTCCCTTCTCAGAGCTAGAGGCAGAAGTCCCAATCTTTATTCTTTCAGCAAGAAAACATCAGCACATCCTTTGTGGAAGTATTTTTTTTGGAAAGCCTGATGTATAAATGAGCTACCTGTGGCTCCACCTCTCCCCATCTGCTATGCCTGTAACTGACTTCAAACTAACGTTTGAAGGAGCAAGGGCATTCCCTTTGCCTAATTCATGTTCCCTTGATTTCCCCGTCTTTACTTCTTTTTCTTTCATCTTTTCCTAGCCTCTCCCGATGGGTGGAGCTAGGGGCAAGAAAAAGAGAAAAGAAAAGGAAAAAGGGAAGAATAATAGGGGATTGGAATGGGCCCCGTGTCACTAAAGAGGGGTGAAAAGAGAGGAGCATGGGGAAGGTGCTGGAGCCCCTGAAACGCACCGATGCGGGAGGTTTGCGCGAGTCGGCCTGCTTGGTCAGGGAGAGCCCACTGCCTTCCTCCCCCTCCAAACCCTCAACTACTGCGGCCGTTCCATGGCCGACCTCCGGGACCTCTCGCACGCTTTGGTGGGTGGGCGGAGGTGATTGCGTGACAGGTTGTGAACAGGTCTTGAGGTCTGTAGGAAACAGGCGCACAGACCAGCAATAAAAGGACCCCCCCACACACACACACACACACACACACACACACGCACACACGCCCTCCACCACCAGCCACCATCAGCTGGGAAGCCTGGTTAAGAAACATGGAACGGCTGTGTAAACATTCCCCTTAATCCCCGAAAGCCGCGGAGCCTAAGACCGGCGAACTGGTGCAAGATCAAGCAAATTAAACCGAAAGACAGGGGCTTGCTGCCTGACCCTTTCACCGCCCTCTAGTGTCCACGGACAGGGGGGGGGGGGGGCAGTGGAATCTTCTGGATGTTTTCAGCAGACAAGGCCTTGACTCTTCCTCCAACTCCTATATTAGCCTTCCTTCTTCTTACGGTTGTTGCCTGTCATTCTTCGTAAAGTGCACACACTGAGAAGCTCTCAGCCCTCAATGGATAAAGGCACTCCCCACAAACCCGGATTAAGCTCTACAGCATAGACAATACTAGACTGAGCTTGGGCTTTAGGATTAGCATTAGTAACAGCAGTAATAGCCAGGACTGGTAGCTCACAGTAACAGCATTGGCTTTCCTATGCTGGAGAAGGGTGAAGACATTGGCCAGGGTTCCTCAGGGTTTTGGTGTATTGGTGCCTCCATCCACTCACCAGGTCCTACAGGTTAACAGTTCTCAGCAATGCAAGGCTGTGCTAGCTGTCCTGTGTATACTCTGTGGCTTGACGTAACAGGCATGTGTGTATGTCTGCATGTGTGTATACGTGTGTGAGTATCTGTATCATATGTAATCGGCTTGTCTAGGGCCATTCACAGTGCAGAGCAGTAAAACCAGTTAATAAAACAATCAATCCTCCCAAAAGGCCGGAGGTGGAGGAGTGAGTGAGTAAGCAAGTGGTAAAATAAACGGACAATACCGACGTGTATTTAATAAGCGGCAGCAGACAGAGTCAATCCCTTGTGATGCGAGGAGTGGGATGTTTAGAAGCTGGGGCGACATGGTGATGCCCCAGAGATAATTTAGCGCAAGCACACTCCAGCCCTTCGTCTAGACTCCGGGCTCCACCGCTGCTTTCCACAAGGCCGAAAAGCCACCGCTAATTTTCTGGTGGCCCTTCTGGCCGGATCGCCGAAGGAAGTGAAAACACAGTTTTGACCTGGAATGAGGCGGTTGTGGGGGGGCGTTGCTATGGGGTGTGGACACCGTCAAGGCGGGGGAGGGGGTTGGCATTGGCCAGAGAGCTGACCGGTTTGCGGTGCCTTTCCTGGCCCCAGAGCTACAGACGGCCTCTATAATTCAAACACACACTTGGAACGCTCCCAAAACGTCTGCCCCGAAACGGGTACACGTCCTGAGCCTAGCGCCCAGACAACGAGGTTGAGTGGAATAGCATCTGCAGGCAGTGCTCAAATGCACCGTTTCACGAGGAGACAGAAGCGGCACGCCATTTCTACCGATCGAATAACGAAAGCCGTAAGCCTTTCCAAGATTTCTTCAAAACGGAAAATGAAAAAAAGCTGTTTCATTTTTGGTGGTTAAACAGGTGACTAGTGCGGGGAAGGAAATTGTCTGAAATAAAAAAAAAACTCATAATAGACTTCTGCTAAACTGGCCATTGTAAAGGCATTGTTGAAGTGTTTCAATAATGCTGCCAAGCAGGAACTGGAAAACTCCACCTACGTCGTAGCTCTCAAATGATCCTGAAACAGGAGTCGGAGACAATAAAAAAATAAATAAATACAGTCTTCATCCGGCTGTGTAATTCTTCCGAGGGTTTTGAAAAACATATTCTCCCAATTTGAAGGTTAATCACACAAAATCTTTGTCTTGGTCCCAGGCAGGAAGGCACGAGACGCTTGGGTGAGGGCCAAAGCGAGGCAAAGCAAGGATCTCTCCGCTGATACTAAAGCCCGCAGCTCCGAAACTAAACAGTCCTGATTTGTGTGTTTGTTTGCGTGAAGTCAAAGAGTAAATGAAAAAAGCAAGCTGTTTGTTTGCTTAGTCCCAGACTGCTCCAGAGCTGGGGGATTTTGAGGATGCACTGGCTGATCTGTCTGCATACTCCAATAACAGCTCAGCCCCGGCGTAATTAAGGACAGCGGCATTTCAAAGAGGGACGCATGCCCCCGCTCCACAGACAGCGGGTCGCGGCTGCTCCCCCCACCCCCCCACCACGCGTCACTCTGACGATGCGGAACACCCCGCCGCCCTCCGGGACATTCCCTGCGGTCGGGTCGGAATGAAATCCCAACCGATGTGAGCAAGTGCACAACAGCTCCGGGAGACCTGGGGCCTGGCCTCCGATCAGATGGAAGGGAAACAGAAGAATAACAAAAGCAAGACCAGGCTGCTCATCTGTTTTCGCTCCCACTCTCATCAGTCAGCCATTACGGTCTCGACCTGGTGACTGAGAAACCTTACAGCTGAGGCTGCTGGGTGGCTCATTCAGTTAAGGCACCGTGAGGTCTAACTTTTAATCCGGACTGTGCCAGCGCTGACTGTGGCCATAGGGCCCAATTTCAGACAGCACTGTCCAGGGTATACAAGGGTTGAGTCAGTTCAGGGCATGTTTATCATCACTCTCTGGTCATCCTGACTGGTCATATGGGCACCTGCGGATTGTGTGTCAAAGCAGCATAAGAAAGTCTTCCTCTGACTTACGTCTGTGCAAGCTTAGCTGAATCAACACACTCCTGAATCAATAGTGGTCACATATAAACGTGGCTGTGGTTGCAGATAGCGAATTGGACATTCCAAATTCAGCCCCAAGATGGACACCAATAATTTAAAACAAATAGTAGCAGTTAATAGTGGTTTATTTACCAAAGGCACTCTTGCACAAGCTACTCTGCTGCTGTGCAAACAGAGCCATTAGCAGGCAGAAGCTCAGAGGTGAATTACAAAGGAATCTGAACCAAATGTGTCTGTGCAGAGCGCAACTGTCATTTTTGGAACACACTGGTGGTTGCCGGGCGTCACAAAAATTCAAATAAACATGTGCAGATGAGCTGTGGCTGTGGTAGTCTGGTCAATATGGGGTACTACAAGTAAATGTTGCGTTGCTCTAACCTGCTATACAAAATATGATGGTCTGCTTCCTGCAAAGAGAAACTGACATTCTCAAACAAAGGATGAGTATAGACTGGAGGAGGAAAGGAAAGAGAGACAGTGAGAGAGAAAAGGAAGGACAGAGAGAAAAAAATGTTCATCCTATAAAAGAGAGGCAGAGTGGCATGTGGCTTGAGAGGGTGTGACTGGGGTGGGATAGGTCAGACGGTTGCCAGTGATATTTTCTCTGTCTACGCCCTGGTACAAAAAGTATCCCACCACGGCAGTGTACTCTCTTACACACTTACTGCACAGTATGCATTGCACACACACACACACACACACACACACACACACACACACACACACACACACACACACACACACACACACACACACACACACACACACACACACACACACACACACACACACACACACACACACACACACACACACACACACAGAGCCCACAGCCTTGCTGTTTGTTCCTCAGTAGCTGCAGGACCTCTTTGTTGTGGTGAACCAGGCAATCTGTCTGAAATCTGCCAAAGAAATCTGACAATATTGCTTAAACACTTGTCAGAGCCAGTCATTCTTTGTGCCCATCTCTCCGCAAACAACTGGGCAATTTCATAGGAATCAAAAGCACACAAACAAAAAGACTATGGGCCAGTTTAAATGTAGCCCAAGACAAAATTCAATTTTGAATGGAAATTTTCCATACATAACTCAATTTATTCCAGAACTAAGCTTAATCTGTGTCTGTGAAACCGACCCTATATATGCGTGTGGGTGGGTATGTGTGCGTTTGTATGTGCTCTTGTACGTAGAGCTGAGAGTAGACTGTATCATGCACACAATATACTTATTAATCTACACTGCTGTGATTGGACTGGTTCACACAAATGGTGTGTATAACCAACACCACTGAGATAGACCTGCACCATGTAGACCATGTAGGCTATTAAACCAGCACCACTGAGATAGACCTGCACCATGTAGACTATGTAGGCTATTAAACCAGCACCACTGAGATAGACATGCACCATGTAGACCATGTAGGCTATTAAACCAGCACCACTGAGATAGACATGCACCATGTAGACCATGTAGGCTATTAAACCAACACCACTGAGATAGACCTGCACCATGTAGACCATGTAGGCTATTAAACCAACACCACTGAGATAGACCTGCACCATGTAGACCATATAGGCTATTAAACCAACACCACTGAGATTGACCTGCACCATGTAGACCATGTAGGCTATTAAACCAGCACCACTGAGATAGACCTGCACCATGTAGACCATGTAGGCTATTAAACCAGCACCACTGAGATAGACCTGCACCATGTAGACCATGTAGGCTATTAAACCAGCACCACTGAGATAGACCTGCACCATGTAGACCATGTAGGCTATTAAACCAGCACCACTGAGATAGACATGCACCATGTAGGCTATTAAACCAGCACCACTGAGATAGACCTGCACCATGTAGACCATGTAGGCTATTAAACCAGCACCACTGAGATAGACCTGCACCATGTAGACCATGTAGGCTATTAAACCAGCACCACTGAGATAGACCTGCACCATGTAGACCATGTAGGCTATTAAACCAGCACCACTGAGATAGACCTGCACCATGTAGACCATGTAGGCTATTAAACCAGCACCACTGAGATAGACATGCACCATGTAGACCATGTAGGCTATTAAACCAGCACCACTGAGATAGACCTGCACCATGTAGACCATGTAGGCTATTAAACCAGCACCACTGAGATAGACATGCACCATGTAGACCATGTAGGCTATTAAACCAACACCACTGAGATAGACCTGCACCATGTAGACCATGTAGGCTATTAAACCAGCACCACTGAGATAGACCTGCACCATGTAGACCATGTAGGCTATTAAACCAGCACCACTGAGATAGACATGCACCATGTAGACCATGTAGGCTATTAAACCAGCACCACTGAGATAGACCTGCACCATGTAGACCATGTAGGCTATTAAACCAACACCACTGAGATAGACCTGCACCATGTAGACCATATAGGCTATTAAACCAACACCACTGAGATTGACCTGCACCATGTAGAATCATTAATCTACAAAACCAAGACTGCTATCCTCATGTCAGACAGCTCTGCTGTAACTCACCCCATCTTTTCCTACTCTTATCCCCCCACGTGTTTTTGAGTGGCCCAACGGTCCATTTCCTAGTGGAGGAAAATGACCGGAGGACCAACAGATGTAGAAACGTGAGAGAAAAGAAGAAAAGCAAAAAGAGAAAACCTATCCAAGAAAACGTCTGGAAATATTTTAATCAAAGATACGACTGAGAAACAAAAGGGGCTTTGTGCGCAGCAGTCGTCTGAACCCAACCCTGGTTCCGTGCGGTGGAGAATTTGCAGAGTTCCTCCAGTCCTAAGGGCAGGAACGCAGGACCATGAGTGATGTTTGCTCAGTCTCTTAAAAACGAAATTTTCAAGCCGTGTGTCGCCAAAAGCTGGAAGAAGGGGGCTCTCATTTTAAAAACAGCACCTGTAGCAGGGGAGTCTCTCAGTGAACGTCCCTACGGTAGGGATTTCAGGGTGACATAACCGTCTGCCAAAATGGTCAACCTGACTTCTGCGCCCTTGATGTACAGACAGACAGACAGACAGACAGACGGAGGAACCTACAGATGAGCTGCTTCTGGAGTTTTCCCCAGGGCTGCCTGACCAGCTCACTGTCGGTCTAAAGTGGTTGCAGCGGTGTGGAGAAACAGCTGCAGCACAGGTCCAGATCCAGAAGGATGGGAAAGCTCTTTGCACCCGAGTGCAATGCGTTTTATTCAACTACTCAACCAAAACTCACACTTCACTTTAATGCTTTATACCAGGTTGGTGCTATGCAGGTAGTGGATTTCCTGGCTATTTGTGCTGTGAAATTCACACCAAACAAATGGAGCCATCTTCATATTAACAGAATCAATGCACTGGTCTGAAGACCTAATCTCAAATGGCCAGTAAGATTTTGTTGAATACACATTTTTTCCCCAGTAAAATTCCCCTGCTGTAATCCCATCAAAGACTTGGATGACAGTGCACAGGTAGCTGACCCCAGTGATTTCTGTGTGGGGGTGGCAGGACTGGGCAATTGTGTGTCAGCTTCGCTGAAAGCCACTGGCCGAGACAAAGGAATGCAGGGTGAACATTCCCCCCCATGCAGAACTCCCCAGTCTGGACCCAGAGTATTCAACAGCAGAGGGTCTGTCATCGCTTAGTTAAGATATATCCTCTCCACCCCTTTGCTACAGTGTAGTGGATAGGACTATTAGTCGATCTATCAGCCACTATTGATGAAAAAACCTGGCGCACCAGATTCTTGTCATTTCTCAGACAGACGGGCTGCACATAGCGGATAGCGTTAGCCTGAGCTAGCCGCAGGCCACTTAGGGTGCCTTTCTCAGCAGTCTGAGGAGAAACATCCTTCAAAGAACCAGAAGCACCCCTGGAGAGCACCGGAGATCCCCAGAGACCCCCAGAGACCGAAGGCCAAAGAGAAACCACTAATGTATGTGGACCACATGTGTCCGCTAACAAGACCACAGGACCAAGTCCAACTACAAAGCATGTCAATGATGCAGATAGACCCCTGTTGGTTTATATCTAAAGTCACTTTCAAAAACCATGTAAACGTGATACTTAGCAACAACTGGTCCACAACATCTCTACAAACCCACCAAAAAAGCCTCATCAAAGACCAACAGACCAAGGGCTCAACAATTATTTTTTTGTTTGTCATTGCAAACTTTCATCTGTCATAATAAACCCAACCCCCCACTAACTCGACTGGCTCTTAAGCTCACTTCTGTATACATACGCTTTACATCCCAGAATAAGGACGCCACTCTACACTGGTTAACCATAAAGTCACATTCTGTCTAAATAAAACTTTGCCTAAATGAATCCCGTTTCAAAGGGAGCGCACAATCACGCCAATCTCCAAAAGCCACTAAGAATGTGCCATTGTCCGTATTGGATCAAACAGACTGATTCGCTTGTAAACATGACATTTTTCAGCTGTGGTGTGTTTATGGGAGGTGTGGGCAGACAGTGCCCTCCTAAAGATGGAGTCTGTCTGTCAGGCTGCCCACTAACATGCAACATTTAAACAGCTTCCATCGCTACGCGGCAGTAAGCAGTAGACTTCCCCACCAATAAGCTTCTCCAGGGGGTGAAGGATGTGGCTGCAGGAGAAAGAAAAAAACCCCCCAAAAAACAGTACTATTATCATATTGTGTCAGTCTTGTGTTAAGCTTAGTTTACATTTCAAAATATAATTGAAATGTAAACGTTGGAGAAAGCATTTGGTTTTAAACTTCCCCCAGGGCCTCGGTGCACAGAAGCAGAGGAGAAATACGAATTTGGTGATTTCATTAACAGCACCAACATCCCCAGGCTTGGACTCAACTGAAAAACTCCCTTCAAGGCCTTTTTCCACAATACCACTGGGACTCTGACACTGCTCGTGTCAGATTAGCATTTGTGTCTGGTTTCACCGGCTTTTCCTATATTTCATAGTCACGTTTCTTTGCGGTGCGGTTGTCCAACGTCTGCTTTAAGCATCCACATTTGTCTTGGTCAAGAGGTCCTTCGCTCATTCGAAAATTGGAATTATTTGCAGTTCATTGTTAACAAGTGACTGCAGTTTTGAATTAAGAAGTACTGCTCCTTGATAAATGAGGTGGAAGACGTCCACTTTTACGCTCGGCTAATTAGCTCTGCGAACGATCCTGCATGCTGAGAGAGCAGCGATGGTTCACCATGCATTTGTTAAGCGTGTCATTCCTGCTGCTTAGCTCACTTCAGCATTCACGCGGGCGGAGACCGTGCTATAGCCCAGATGTGAGGAGATCTGGGACATCCACACTCATAATAATGCTTTATAAACATCCCACAACACATACACATGTAACATCTGGACACATTAGCTCACTATCAGCACAGTTCATCCGTGTCTCGCATTCATTCTGCTACATGACACTGATAATAGGGTGCTGATGTTTCTATCCCCGTCACCATTGCGCCCAGGGAAATAGTACATTATCAACATTTTGCAAGCGCATGCAGACCCCCCCCCCCCCCCCCCTTTTCTGAAATGAAACCTAGGATGTTCCGCCCTACGTCTGACTTTAATAAAATGGCGATTTTAAACACACGTAACTATGTAAACACGGTGGGCTGTGCAGACCGTCATTTCTGTGTCTGAAGCATCTGCGTTCATCTGAACAGAAAGGACTTTGTGCTTTGCCCGCATGTACGTATTGAAAGTTCAAATCGGAAATATCATCAATGAGGATCACATACAGTGTTGGTCCTGTTAGGCAGCTGTGGGTGACTGACAAATCCAAACACACCCCGTCGGTAAAGGTCATTATCCTCTCATTTCCTCGTTAGCCGAAACGGAGGGGGCGGGAGGGACGCAGAGATCGCATTGCGCCGTTCTAGTTCTAATGGCCGCGGGAGACGAGAGAATGCCCGACCACACGGGCGGCAGCGTAATGACATTTTCGTAATGAATCAAAGAGAACAGAAGGCTGTTTCTACATGCTGAAATGACCACGGAAACACACTGACCCTCTCACACAAATGAAACCGTAGCCCAAGGTCCAGACTCATGGGGGCTGGGACCTTCTTTACAGAGCAGGCTCAGGCTCTCGATTTCACCTTTACACCTCTCCCATTACAGCAAACACTCCCTGCAACCGGGCAGACTGCTGCACAAGTTTACCTTTAGACGTCTCCCATTACAGCAAACACTCCCTGCAACCGGGCAGACTGCTGTACGATTTCACCTTTACACCTCTCCCATTACAGCAAACTCCCTGCAACCGGGCAGACTGCTGTACAATTTCACCTTTACACCTCTCCTATTACTGCAAAGGTCATTCACCTTACATCAGCCGATCAGTGAGATAAAACTCTATTTGACTATTTATAGTGCTTCTCATAGAGACTGGTAGCAAAGATGCTTTACAGAGCAACAGAAGGAAAACCAGGCCTGAAGCCTCAAAAAGCAAGCAAGGTAAAAATCCCAGACGGGAAGAAATCTCTGAAGAGGCTGGTCCAGCGATAGTAACACCATAACTGTTCCACTGGAACTGTGCCAATCAGACGGGGATGAGGAACGTGGAAAAGGAAGAAGGGATAAAGACCATGTTCATGGCAGTCCTGTTTTTAGGAGTGGCATCTAACATGAAGAGCTAAAGTCTTTAATGTGACAGTACACACTGCATAGCACAGTTTGAGAATCCCATCCTCAGGTTTGGCGTGGACATGGGTCCGATTAACCTCAGTCCCTCGAGAGCCTTTCACCGTTTAGGGTCTTTCGCTTTCCGTTGCTTTGTTATTGTCCTTTGAATTTGTGTGTGGCACGGCATCAAAAGGATTAGCTTTTTTTCCGTGTCTCTGCAACACATACAATAAGTGAACTTCAAAATCACAAGAAGTGAACGTCAAAATAGGGTCAACCGCCAGTGGGAAACAGTGGATAAAATATGAACATAACAGGGCCGTGATTTGCTGCCATTTCGCTGATTATTTAATGCGATACAGACCTCACAGGCTCACGGCCGACAATGTCAACTTGGCAAGAGAGCAAGTAAAGGAAAGAGGCAACGGGCCGCCACTTTGAGGCGGAAGCCATACAACGGACGCATTTTGAAAGAGAACGGCAGCTATGTTGGCTTCGACGGCGGCACTGAGGGAGGCTATCCCTCAGTAGTCATGGCTACGGGAACGGGGAGGTCGGGGGTGCGAGCGGAGCGGACGCGGGGCTTTGTTCGGGCTCTTGTTGTTTCCCCAGGTGCAAACAGTTAAAGCGCGTTCTGTGTTGTGGTTTGGCAATGCCAGTCCCGCTTTCCCCTGCGCTATGGGGATCTGTGGCCTCAACCTGCCCCCTCCCCAACCAAACCTGCCAAAAACCAACATTTGTACTCTGCGTGGTGCCAATGAAATGAAAGGCCACGTTGCCTCAGGTCGTTGTGGAGCTGGATGAGCGTAGCAGAGGAATGTTGCAGAAGTGAAGCTTACTTCCGTCCCATCCTCTCTGTGGCACCTGCAGGACGTGGCGGAGGACACAAAATGGCACCGTGACTAGGGGATGAGTGTTCCCAGAATGCAGTGGGGCCAGGTATCCCTTAACCTAAAAAGTAACTTTTGACAGTCACTTCTAGCAGTTGGAACTGTACTTCCCTCCAGGGCAGCGCGACTCAGCTACATGTCCTGTGGGCCGCAGTGCCTGCAGGCATTTGCTTCAACCGTGCACTACACCACATGATTTCACTAATTAACTTAATCTATGATCCAAGCAGGTAAAATAATTAGTGAAATCAGGTGGTGTAGCACATGGTCAAAGCAAATACCTGCAGACACTGCCGCTGGCAGGACGAGGAGTTGAGCAGCACTGCTCTAGGGTTTTGAGCGCACTTATCCCTGGTTATGGTTATGCAATTTGCACAGGGATCATTTGCGTCTGCCAAATGCCTATAATGTAATGTAACACACACGTGTCTCAATACATGCCCTTATTTGGGGCAGGGATACACACTAAAGCCGGTATGGGGACACAAGTCTGGCTTGGACCGAGGACCATATGAGTCATGATGAGCTGCTGAAATTAACAAGCTTATGAGAAGGGAGGTAAAAGAATGGGCTGTATTTATGAACAAACTCACCTTTGACAAGAAAATTCCACCCAAAACCACTTAACCGAATCAAACACACCTCACTAATATTACCTCAGCGACAAAAGACGAGCTTGTTTCAGACGAATGATGAAATATGCTTTGGAACGGACACTAGGAGGAACGTAGAGCGAACAGGGCGGGAACCGCGTCCGTGTCGTCATCGTGGAATTTAGAGTAAGAGTAGTGTGTTCCCACTGTCTGCGCCCCACGCTTCTGAAACACACACGTGCAGTCACCAACGCGCACTCACTGTGGGAAGCTTGCTATGAGATTGGAATCCCAGGAAGCACAGGATGTGTATCAAAAAGTGATTTATTCTGTGGATAAAATGAAGAGACAAAACAAAGCCACCTGTCTCTCTCCCTCTCTCCCAGGTCATGAGGAAAAAACTCAGGACTGTTTTTAGTGTGTTTAGCGTTGACTAGAAATGCGCAGTGTCTCCATGCTACCTGTGTTTAACACGAGGAAGACTGCACATGCTAGCATTACTGTACAATTCAGTAAAACACACCTGTATCTGCCCTGCATCGGACAGCACCTGAAGACTGCCAGTGCAAATGTGGCCACACTCCACAGACTCATAACCTGAAGATATGATATGAGCTTGACCAGGTCCAGTCTGAAGTGAGAGGTCTGCTGAACTTCATGGGATGCGCTTAGCTGATTAACTGATTAACTATTTGAACTATTTGAAATATGAGTTCAAACCTCATAATCATGATATCATGCAGATGGGGCTCCAGGTGGGAGACAGACTCCCAGTCTGGGGTTGGGAGTGGGGTAGGGACACAGGTCCCAATGTGGGGTTGGGGGTGGGGGTGGGGTAGGGATAGGGGAGTTGGGACACAGGTTCCCAGCATGGGGTTGGGGTAGGGACACAGGTCCCACTGTGGGGTTGGGGTAGGGACAGGGCAGTAGGGACATCATGTGGCAGCATCTCTCTCTCCTGCTCCTGTGCCTCTAATGTGTCTCCAATGACAGACAGCTACTTCACTGCAGACTTGTGTCTCCCATCCACGGGTAAAAAAAAAAGCCTTCAAAGCAAGAGATGCCTGTAATCTCACCCCCCCCCACACACACTTCTGACTGAGGATATCAATCACAGCCCAGACTAAAGACTAAGCTGAGCTGCCACCACACACACACCACAGAAATGCAGACAAGCACGCACACATGTCAACTCACACACGTGCACACACACACACACAGCCACACAGACACACATACAGTGGCTTCAAAAAGTATTCAGACCCCTTCATTTTTGCACACTTTATTGTGTTGAACATTTAATTTTAAATGGACAAAACACTCAATAACCCATAATGACAAAGTAAAAACATGGTTTTAAAAATCTTTGAAAAGTTATACAAATCAATAAAGGGTCTGAATACTTTCTGAAGCCAGTGTACACACAGACACACATGCACATAGAAACAAAGAACACTGTCTGTTGAAAGGGCCTGCTCTCCACTTTCATGCCTCATTTACAAACAGAATGGATACCAAACCACTGACAGAACTCCCCTCCCTCTGCATTTCATCCAGTTCCCCTCTCATTTTTTTCTTTTTTTCTTACGATGCTGGAAAATACACCTGTACTGACTTATTCCCGCTTCCTTCTATTGTGGAAGAAAATTCCAGAACAGCAACAAACAGAAAAATAAATAACTCCTCCCCCCCCTGCCGGTGGGAAGGCCGGAGATAAGATCAGCATGTATCGTCTGAGCGTCATGTGGGCCTCCGAGGACGATAACGGGCTTCATCCTGAGAGCAAGTCTGTTTATAACGCTCGGCACAATGGGCAGAGAGAGCCATCTTGATCGCCGCAGATATGTTTGCGGTTGGTTGACTGTGGCTTCCACAGACTGCACCCTGGGAAACAGGGCCCTCGTTGAGTCTGTCTCTGGAGGATCTCATCTCTGGGGGATCGGCCCAGGGGCCAGGCGGAGGAGCCGGGGCTGGGGGATCTGCCCAGGGGCCAGGCGGAGGAGTCGGGGCTGGGGCTCCAGACTTTCTGAGTAGTTCAAGCACAACGTAAACAAATATACATGCATCGATAAACTGGCCTTTTCTGCTATAACTTCAGGTTTGGACAATATCAAGGGGCCTTTTCTGTCATAACTTCAGGCTCGGGCAATATTAACTGGCCTTTTCTGCTATAACTACAGGTTTGGACAAAATCAACAAGTTGAACAGCCCTAAGATTTTGTTTCTTTTGAACTACTGATATTTTTGTTTCCTTATTGTTGCTGTATTGTATGCTGTACCCCAATTGCTGTGTATTATCTTTTACTATCGTTTATTGTATTTTTAAATTGGGACTTTGAAACTTCTGTGAAATTCCCTTTAAATAAATGATGAATTGAATAAGGAGGAAGTTAATTCAAGTAACAGAACTGGAGGCTATTTCAGATATAGACTGATCATAACTTCAGTCCAATGTTGCTAATCAAAACCACTTGAGTAGGTGGTTTCAAATGAATAAATTGGGGTTCATTGACCACAATTGTAATTGTGGCTAATTCTTGACATGTGCGCCTAACACTTATTTATGGCCGTTAAACTGACAGCACACATGTAAAAAAACAAAGGTGGAAAAACAATAAACAAACACAGCTATTTTAAAATAGTTAATCCAAAGCAAGTGGCTCTCGATTATCAAGTGGATGTTGATTGGCACTGGGCCAGACAGACAATTAGAGCACAGTGGGAGGAGCTTGCAGAACAGGGAATTGTGGGCCAGTAAAAGACAGCATTTAAACAAAAGTGTCTTCCTCATCTTCCACAGCTGTTCCGTTTCACCCCTCCGAGCTGCAGAGCACTGGCACATCTTCCAAACAAACCTTGGCACAGGGACGCTGAAGGCACAGAAAGCGTGACCTCTTTCTGCAGTCCCCTTCCACAGTCTGCGGCCCCAGAGAGCCAGAGAGTGTCAGCCGGGCCCTAAACGCTGCCAAGGCAAACAACGGGAGCCACACGACACGCCAGAAAGCCACAAGTCGCCGATTAATTAAAGCCCACCGAGGCTCCCGCATTGAAAACTCCGCCTCTGCCTGTAACTCTTAAACATTTTTACTGTGCAAGTCTGCATTCAGCATTCCATTTGCCATTTTTGAAATGAGAAACAAAAGTAAAGTTAAAAAAAAAGGAACAAGTGTCGCCCAAACATTTTCTTGCTCTTTCCACCTTCTCTGAGAGCCTGTGGGGGAGTTCTGAGTTCGACAGCAATTTGTCTGGCATTCTTGTGTTTGTGGTCGCGAGCTCCATTCGTACTGAGCCCAGTCATTTCCTCTCCATGTGTGCGCTATTGTCTTTTTTAAACATTGGGAAATGATAGCTTGTCTCCATTTGTTTGGCAGATGTACAACGTATATGGTTACAGATGCACACTGGCATTACATTGAGTTATAGCAATTACGCATTAAAAGACACCGCAGTTACATACTTGGAGTAATTAAAAGAAAAAAAAGTCACCACATAGAAGAATGCATACCAATACTGAGCCGATTGCTGTGGAACTGAATTTAGGTCTTTCCCGAGATTAGGGTGGAATAGCAGAAACATCATGGTCACCTCTTGGAGAACGTAGCAAACTGTACGCAAGCAGAACCTTAGACCATACTGGATCCCTCCATCACTGTAAGCACTGTGTTTGAGCTATGCTTGCACAGGAGCGGCTGTTGATCGTGCATGTGTACCACGCTAATTATACAAGCAGGAGTAACTGCAGGTGTGTATACCATGCTAATTATACAAGCAGGCATGGCCGCAGGTTGTGTGTACCATGCTAAGTATACAAGCAGGAGTAACTGCAGGTCATGTGTACCATGCTAATTATACAAGCAGGCATGGCCGCAGGTTGTGTGTACCATGCTAATTATACAAGCAGGCATGGCCGCAGGTTGTGTGTACCACACTAATTATACAAGCAGGAGTAACTGCAGGTGTGTGTACCATGCTAATTATACAAGCAGGCATGGCCGCAGGTTGTGTGTACCATGCTAAGTATACAAGCAGGAGTAACTGCAGGTCATGTGTATCATGCTAATTATACAAGCAGGAGTAACTGCAGGTCGTGTGTATCATGCTAATTATACAAGCAGGAGTAACTGCAGGTCGTGTGTATCATGCTAATTAAAGAAGCTGCCTCCGACCACAGGGTGGTATAATTGTTTGCAGTGAACACCCCCCCCACACCCTCCCACCCCCACAGCCCGGACGGCAGATTACAGCCACGTTTGCGTGCCTCCCATTCCAGGGGCATATCTAATCTGGGCTCGGCCCACGCCGGTTCCTCTGACGGCCGAAACGCGGGGCACATCCTCGCAGACGATAATAGGGTCGCCGCGGGGTCACCGCGACGACAGCCGTCAGTAACCGTGACATCTCGCCCCCCACCCCACCTCTGCCCCTGACGAGGGTACATTTACGAGCGACAATAAAAAACCGTCCGCGAGCGTAAATGACCGGAGCAGAAGGAGCAGGAAGCGGACGGAGAGGCAGACACACCGCTCACACCTGGCTGAGGAAGCAGGAAGGCTGTAAAAGGGTGAGCTCTCTACCTTTGTTTGCTCCCCAGCCTTGAGATAGCAGGTGACATTTAACTGCAGCCTCCCGCTATCCTCACACAAGCCCTATTCAGCATTACCCGGCAACAGTCATCCGCTAACAGCACCTCCCCCTCCGTTCCCACCAAACCTACCCTGGAAAATATTGGGGAAAAAATACACAGAAAATATATTAAGGGGTGAAAAGTAAATGTTTTAGAATACCTTCGATAAAAAAAACAGCAATAAATTTCACACCTCGCCCCTCTCCCGTAGGCGATAAAAGCTAAAACCCACCGAAAATGTTGTGAAAGGCACGTAGGGTTGCGATGTTAATGTGCCGCGTGGGTATGCCTAATAAAGAAAGCCCTTGGAGGTTTCCATGGTCTGGGTAAATCCCCCAGACCCTACCTGCCCCCCTCTATCCAAAATAGCATGTGGCACAGGGTGGCCAGTGTGTGGCCCCGACAGGCCAGGGTGAAAGGCGCTTAAGTTAGCGGTGACAAGTACGACAACAAACACCGCCGTGCCGCTAATCGCTGGAAACGATTTTCCCCCTCTCTCCTTCTCTCTCTCTTCCTCCCTCCCTCTCTCTCCTCTTCTCTGAAGCGCTAAAAAGAATTACAGTCCTAACGCCTACTAAAGCAAACAAAGCTCTGTTTATACTTTCATCGGGGCTCCCAGTCATTAATTCTCCAGAGTGTCAGTAAAATGGGGGGGGGGGTCACTGCGACCACACTGGGGCAGAGGAGGTGGGGGGGTGGGGGGGAAGAGAGGCTTCTTTCAGGTGGGGGCCGCAGGAGTCAGACAGAGGGAGAGCTGTGTCCTATCACCGCAGTGCATTTATCACACTTACAAAAGCCACTGCAGTCCACCGACATTGGGGTTCATTGACTGGATCTGAAAACCAAAACAGTTCAAGCCAAACCCCCCAAAACGCACACATAGTGCTTCAGACTGTTCCAGAATGGGGGGCCGACTCGGGTGCATCTAGGTGCTCCGAAAAGAGACAGGAAGGAAGTTTAGGGGGGTCAGTCCCTTGTGTGTTCCTGTTTTTGGGAGTCTCCTTGTTGTACCCACTGCCAGAACGGGGAAAAAAATGGTGTTAAATGAAAGGCTGAGTGAGAGGACTGAGCCTCAGACAGCAGCTGAAGATCACAGCGCCTCGAGTTTATCGCAGGCTCATCTGAAAGGCTTCCCTTTCCACACGGGTGTGTTCCAGCCACAGTTTTCCCATGAGTTCTGTATTTATGCTACGTACACAACGCACAGCGCACAGCGCAATACTGAGCGGATTAAAGCAAGCTGCCATGATGATGAAGACCAAAGCTGTTCACACACAGAAATACAGAGTAAAATCAAACGAATTCCACCGCATATAGTTAACATGGTGTTTATACAGGGAGGCTGGCAGTGCCTTCTTTCTGCAGCCCAGCTAAGGCCACTAGCCTCTTTGGCAAGATTTATTTATTTTTTATTGATTTATTTAGAAGGGACAGTGCACAACAATCAACATATCAGTAATTACATCAATGCATGGGGTGCCAGATTTGGCTCAAGAAGCTAATTTAGTTTTTGTAGTTCCTTGGCAGGTAATCCAGATGACTGTGGACAGTGAGTAAAATTAATTAGGACAAAGATTTCCAAAATAGACTAAAGCCGAGTATAAAATGTTATGGCTATTAAATATAACGATGCCAGCATTATTTTGATTTCAAGCATACTTTACCGTAACCTAGAGCAGGACCTGGCTGAGGTGGCTGAGGCGAACTGGCCCCTTCTCTGTGAAGCTCTTAGAGATCATGAAAAGTGCTACAGAAATGTCCTCAATTCTCCTCCTACTCCTCCTCCTTCCCCAACATTGTCAGATGGTACTATTGACGTGGTACAGTCTCAATTATAATCAATTTTCAGAATTTTTATGAAAATGACAGCAGTTTGGAAGTGAAATTATGTTGAAAAATCACTCTGCATTCTTAAAGCATTGAAGCTCCTCTGCATACGCTTTCTTCTGCCTCCTGGAATGCAAGTTTACCGCAGTGCTGACATCTCAGGGTTTGGAAATTCCACTGGCCGCTCCACTCCATCTTGTGACGGGTCGCATCGGCCGCTGTGTTGCGGAGAGAATGGATGAAACAGAATATGGCTCCAGTGTTGTCTCTGGCACCGGAGTGCAGGCGCGTGACTCGCCAATCAGAGGACAAGGCAGGACAACCGAATGTTCCTCCAAACCAACCCCCAGCCCGGCAAAGACCCCGGCTGGGGGTGGGTTTGGTTTTAATCTGCGCACATGGACTTTCCCGTGCGGAGAATGTGCGGGCACGATGACAGACTCACCACTAAAGGGTAAATGTACGAGGAGTCCATGAACAGGCGAGGATTAATGTAGGGCTACTTCCAGAGGCCTACTGAACTCAAACTCAAATCCAGCCGGATTCGCCAGGTCGCTGGCAGGGAAAACGTCTGACTTTTGGTCTGTTCTCCTGAGCGACAGTTATGAGACGTGAAAACGTCTCCTAAATGAAGCAGAGGTAAAAATGGGCTTGTGGAACGGGCTAGGTGGATGTCCGGACGCGGTGGGTTTGGGGCCAGCTGCGGAGGAGAGAGGAGCCCCACGCTAATCCCCCCTCCCGGGGCCTGATGGCCGCCATTCCTGCGTTCGCCTCTGTGGGCTTCCTGGAGTCAAAACAGCGTCTCCGGTCCTCAGGAGCACTTTGTCAGAAAACGTTACGCTGACGAGATCACTGCGGCGGGAGAGAGACCCGCGAAAAATGAAGGGGGGGGGGGGTCTCGCGCCCCATCAGCCTCTCAGTTCTGCTACAGCTTTTCCAGCGGCGGCAAAAATAAAGAGTGCTGACTGCCAAATAGCTCAGGAGCCCACCGCAACCCCAGGGGGAGACCGGCAGCAGATGTGTGCGCTAACCTCCGTCGCTCCAGAAGAGAAAACATATTCATTTATATTCCTACAATATGCATTTATATATATATATATATATATATATGTGTGTGTGTGTGTGTGTGTGTGTGTGTGCGTACGCGCTCCTTTGAAGCCGTTCCCCCCCCGCCCCTCGTCTCACGCACCGTGCGGTTAACCGCTCGAAAGCCTGTCGCCTCGCGCTCGCCGCCAAATTTTTATTTGGGTTGTTAACTGGGAGACAGAGAGAGGTCCGCGCCCAGCCGCAACTGCAGGTCCGCGCTCTTTGTGTCTCTGTTCCCCTGCCTTTCTTACAAAAACAGCCTTTTCATTTGAGCAGGCTGTCAGAAATGTGGCAACGGGAGACGGATGATGAAAATATTGGAGGGGGGGGTACAGTTATGGCTTTATGACGGACACTTCTGATGAGGAGGTATGTTATTTTTATGAATACGCTGAATGTATTTATTTTTTTTTATTGTAATTCGATTTATCGCAGGTTATTTTTTAAAGCTGTTTATTATGTTGGTTATGCTCTGGCCTTGTAAGCGTATTCTTGTCATGCCAATAAAGCCAAATGAGCTGGACTGAGAGGGGAGGGAGGGATGGAGAGAGGGAGGGGGAGAGAGAGAGAGAGAGAGAGAGAGAGGGAGGGAGGGAGGGAGAGAGAGAGGGAGAGAGAGAGGGAGAGAGAGACAGAGAGAGAGAGGCCAAACTCAGTGGTTGTAAAGTGTTTGACAGGGTTCAGCTCCCCAGAATGAAAGGCACAATTTGTGACTGTAGGATAAACACAGGCCTTCAGTCTTGGAGCCAAGTGTCAGGGAAGGACAAGCCATAGTGATGGTTTAATAGTGCCATTCATCAATCGGGCTGTTTGGGAGCTCGGGCAGGTCTTTAAAACAGGACGGAGGGGGCAGGAATAAGGGCATTATGCGCAGAAGAAAGGGAGTGGTGTCGCCACCACTTAAAGACATGACAAAAAAAGGAAACAAATAAACAGTGTGGAAAGAGTAATGGATACCAAGTGACAATTAGTCACTCCAGCACACACAGACTGGACACACAGCTCACACCAGGAGCCCTGCCCACAACAGAGACACACCATGGGCAACACTGACAGCCCAACAAACACACTCCCTCTGTCTCTGAGTCTGAGAGGGAGAGGGAGGGGGAAAGAGAGAGAGGGAGAGAGGAAGAGAGAGGGAGCATGAAAGATGAACTAATACAAAGGTTCCCCCAACTCCCTGAACAATATAAAACCCAAATCTGCCAATTGACCAATATTATTTACAGCTTCTGCTGTCGTCCCGATTACTGTTGTTGTTACTGTTGCCATTCCAGTTCCAATTCAGTGTCATTAATACGTCATTTATTAAAGTTATAAATGACTAGTTCTGGCAGCGCATCCAAGTGCGCAGTCATGCCAATGAAACATATCTGATTTCGAGTCTCACAGGGGGAGAGCTCACAAAACAGGTCTGCACCGTGTTCGAGGAGTTTTTAAAAACATTCCAGGCTTTTGCTTTTTGTTTTGTATCAGAAGAAAATCAGTAGTTGCATCATGGTGTATGATACGTCTTCACCCAGCAATGGCCAGGTGAGAGAGCATTAACACCTCCACCGGTTCCCAGAAGCCCACAGTGCGCCCCCCGCCCCCCCCCACCCCCCCACCACGGTTGCGGGCGTCTCTGTAAAAACACGGTTCATTTGTTCATCTGGAACGCATCTGGGGGAGGGTTCACAGCCCAGGACCCACAGCTCAGCAGCAGATGGGTTCCCAGAGTGCAACGCGCCGGGGCGTGAGGGCATTTAGATGTGGAGAGGGGCTCTGGCGGTGATGGCGTTGGGGGAGCGGGTTGGGGGGGGTACAGGCCGTACCCCTCGGGTCAGGGGGGAGAGAGGGAGCCCAAACCAGGGGAGCACTGGCGGAGCGTGCGCTGCCGTGATCTAAGACGTGTAACTGTGATCTGAAGCGGATCCGAAAACGGGAAGCGGGGCCGTGTGCCCCCGGCTCTCCCTGCCTCGCCCCTGCCCCTCTCCTCCTCGGGTTACACACCTATTTGATTTTCTGACACGTTGTTTAAAAGATGAGGGCAGTGGCGCTCTGGCAGCGTGGCCGGCAGGGGCCCTGAGGCTGTTCACACCAGCGGTATGAAAACAAACGCTGTCCGCTGACGCCCGTCCGCCCCCCCCTCCCCCCTCCCCGCCTGTTTTCTTTTGCTTCAGCAGGGCTGCTCTCCCCTTCTCAGGCCCTGCCATGTTTCTTTTCTTAAAAGCACGCTCGCCGACTTCTGGGTTAGGGCCACTTGAAACCCACTTGCGGGCGACAGGGTGGGGGAGGGCAGCCTCCATGTGTGGGACAGGGCTCTGTGTGGTCCCAGAGAGGGGGCAGGGGGCTCCAGAGACAGACTGGAGAGGTGTAGATACCCATCGGACTGTCACCCCGAGTCAGTCTAAACATGCCCGACGTGAGCCTCCTTTCCCGTGGAAAACTGCAGCGAGTCGCACGGCTGCCCGTGCCACAGGGATTAAGAGAGAGCGCTACGGTGCAGAGCTGAGCGCAGGGATGAAAGGGTTCAAAATGGTTGCAGTCAGCTGGTCTGCGTTAAACGCGGGGAAGTGCACTTGAAGAGGAAACGTCCCGACGTCTATTTCCAGAGGCGGAGGAAAGGCCGGTTTCCTGTGCCAGGCTGGGTTTGGGCATCGCCACCAGCGCTGGGGCCCCTCCTGCCGCTGCGCAGGGAGCGGGTGGGGCCCGTCGCCCCAGAGAGGGGAGCGCGATTCATCAGGGCCTGTTTGCTTAGCCTTTTCAGGAGTCATTAAACCACGCGACGCCGTGCCCTACGTGCGAAAGCCCAGTCCGCCTCGGGCTGAATTAAAAACACACACGCTGCTATGTCAGCCACCGCTGGCCTCCCTGTCTGCTCTGTCCGCGGGAACCCACCGCCTTGACTTATGGGTCCCAGGTTGGAGATGTCAGCCAGCGACAGCGTTTCAAACAGAGTTTTGCGCCTCGCACGCGCTCAGACTTACAGTAAGCGGGAACTGTGAGATTCCTCCATGCTTGTTTTCAGAGGACGGGGGGAGAGGGAAGCCTTTTCTGAGTTGACACGTTTTTTTTGTTTTTAAAGTAGCAGGAATGAATCCTCCAGATGTAACGTAGGAGAGACAGCTAAAACTGGATTTAAATTCGCCTCGATCAAAGGCTCGGGGGAATGTGGGCTCTGGTTTGGTTTGAGCCTCCAGAGCGTTTGTTTTGGTAAATTAGATCATTGAGCGCTCCTCCTATTAAAGCTGAGAGCTGTGGTTATCGTCAAGTGTTTTTCTTTCATTTCGATTGACTCATCGTTTTTGGAAACGAAACCGAGAAATGCAAGACTTCCTATTTATATTGCTCTGAAAAAAATAATAAAAAAATAATGATCTGCTAGATGAGCTTTGGAAAAACAAACAAGATCGAGTTCTGGAAAAGAGGGACGATGAAGTCTGAAGCGTCTGGGGAAACCTTCAACTTCCTATTAATAAACAAAAAACGGGAAGGGAAGTCCATGAGTAGAACCTTACCTCACTTGGCGTTTGTTGATTTGGAAGTGCGGCCTAGTGAAGGTTGACGTTAGAATATAAATCTCCATCAAACCGCACTGGTCACCGATGTTAAGTAAACGTTCAGCGTGCATTTTATTCATGGACAAAGGGAACAAAGGGAACTTTCTGCTGGAGTGAGAATGCATGAATGCTTCGATGGCTGCGGCTCCTGATTGCTCCATAAAAAACCCCAAATGTATATGTATAACCCAGGGGGTCCCGAGCGGTTTTTATATCCGAGCTGAAATCGGTTACGTTACAATGCAGGCATCTCACAAACACAGAGCAACCGGGGGACAGCGGTAACCTGACGTCTCACACGCATGTCGAAGGTGGGTCGGGCTGGGCTGCTGGAAACTAGAATGGGACGATTCTGGATGCATGGAAACCCCAGTCCTTTCCAAAACATGAATGTTGACACTTTTGGCTGATGGACTCAGGAATTCAAGTACCTAGTTTGAGCTAGCAACATGCAAACATGAAGCCACGTTAGGTTCACCCGTGCTGGTTACAAGCTGCAGAGAAGTTCAAGTTCAAATTCAGGTCTTCACAAAAAGTCACTCTGTATAATGAGGCTTGGACTGTTGTCCAGTTTGTCTGCAATGCGTTCAGCCACACTCATCTGAATAGAAAATTCATAAACAGATACTAAACTAGAAACATAACAACTGCAAGCCGGGGTTGAGTTCCCATCACATTCATCTGACCATGTATGGGAAATTATGGTGTGTTAACATCTAGTTAGACCAATCAAAATGAACTGGCAGCCTTTGCATGAACACTCGGTTTAGGCTTCTTGCCCTCACAGCTTGGCCCAGTCTCTGGACACAGTGAAAGCCCAATTAAGATGTCTTAGACCCAGCTGAACAACATACGCTGCTAAAGTTCACTCATCGCTCATTAGGAAACTAGATGAAATACAAAATGGGAACACACCCTATCCGCTAGGAAGGGACAAGCACGTAAAAGCTGACTGTGAAACAAGAGGAGAAAAACTATTTTCAGAAACAAAAAGAGCCATAAATATGGCTTTAAAAAGCGAGAACATGTCAGCCCATGAAAGGAAAAACAACAACAAAAACAGGAAGAATCGCTTCCACGTCATTTCGGAATTTCCTTGTCGAGACTGCTTGGAAACTGCCAGAAAATGAAGAGGAGCAGTGGAACACATTCAGCATAGGACAACGCCGCCATGCGGCACTCCATAATGTTACACCGTCACAGCACCATTGTGAGGAAACTACACAAGGGACAAAAAAGGACAAAAAGACTCAGGCTGCACAGGACTAGATCAACACCTAGTCCACGTCCTAGTCCTTGACCATGTGTGTCCTGTGGTCAACCCCATGGAAGGGGGGACCGAATGTTATTTTTGCGGGGGTTGGGGTGGGTATGCGTGTGTAGGGGTGAGGCAGTATTGCTTAGGTTGGGGGGTGGGGGGTGGTGAGGCTTGTTTCCAGATGGAAGGGGAGGAGCCTCAGGCGAAACGAACACACTGCGGTCACGATGTGGTCTATCCTTGCAAGACGACCGAGGTACCCTGGGAGAGAGGATCGATGACATAAACAGACATCTTCCCAGCTATAGTCTCTTGCACAAAGACACTGAGCTGGCTTTTGGGGGGACCCTGGCCTGCAGCTCGAAATGCCTTTCTGCCAAAAAAAAGCTTAAAAGCCAAGAGGTTTCTTCAGCTCCAGTTCTGCTTGAGGAACACAGACTTCTATTTAGTTGGGCTGAGAATAACTAGGAGATATGAACAAAACACGTGAGCATTCATCCATGTAATTGATGTGAGATGATGAAACCAGCTCACTGTTCAATAAAAAAAATCTAATCAAATCTCACCACCGCTCAGGGGTCTCCAGAACCGGAATCCATGGAAAAAGCACAACAAAATTTACTATATAATGTGCTGAGGAGGGAAGGGATTTGACAGGTTTACTACCGTTGTCTGAAAATGCAGAGCTATATCCCAGAGGCCCGATCCGCAAAAGCATATACAGTATATACTGCTGACCCAGTCATCTTACAGCCATTCCATCTCTGAAACGGATTACACGCTACTAAGCCCTGCAATGCATTTCGCAAAAAATATTAGAATAGTCGCGCACAGCCTGGATGTATATAAATGATAGGTGTGAATTTAGGGAACAGCCTTAAATGTACAGAATGTATTAAAGGCCATTTCATTTCCCCCCACAGCTGCAGAGCCAGGGGAGATTGAGGGTGGTCTACCAGATGGAGATCAGACCTAAAGGCCCAAGGACACACACAACAAAAGACTTGAGCAAGCTGTCCTGCTGGACATGGACCAATCCGAGCACATCGGGTCAGTAAGAGCAGTCGTCTGGCAGTCGGAGGGTCGAAGTGTCCCTGAGCAAGACCCCTAACCCCTAAATGCTCCTGACGAGCTGGATGGTGCCTTGCATGGCAGCCAATCGGCGTTGGTGTGTGAGTGTGTGTATGAATAGGTGAATGAGAAGCATCAATTGTACAGCGCGATAAAAGGCTCTATATAAATGCCAACCATTTACCTGACCATTAAGGGCACATCACTACTGAATCTGAACAAACATGACTGACAGTTGCCTACATAACCAGTACCAGTGATATATTTTATCACAGTAAGAGTCTCACAGAAATAAGAAAAGGCGTTTTGGCTATTCAAAATGTTGTGATACCCTTGAGAGCAGACATTCTCAAAGAAAGGCAGGCCTTTCAGGGAAAACACTTCCTTGGATGCTCAATGTTCAATGGTGAGGGGTTCCTGTTGGACCAATAGGCTTGAGCTTCAGTACCATCCTCTATGCTGCTTTCTAGCTGCCGCACACGAATACGTATCCAAGCTCTGCCCCAATCCTCCAGTGGCATCACAGACCTCCAGACATCGCTCAAACTCATCACCAGCAATGACTCAGGCAGACAGACAGACTACCCCTGATAGATGCTGTCACCTTTCTCATTTTCTCTCCAATTTGGATTGAAAAGTCATCTTTGACCCAGAGTCAGTTGAGGAAAGGGGACAGAGGTCAGTTCATGCGTTATAAGGCTTAATTAGTTATGGAGCTGGGTATGTAGCTAACACCCAAGAGGGTGCAGGTTTAGTGTCCCAGGGCCAGAATACAGTAGAGCAAAAATAGCTTAGATTACACACATACTCGATGAATGAGCGAAAAGCTGTGAAATACAGAGAAGAGTGCTGGGTAAAAACATGTATAAAAAGAGACAGGGCAGGGCATGACACAAGCATATCCAGTCTGCAGGTGGTCAGAGAGGGCCTGGGGGCCTGTGTTCAGGGACAGGGGTCAGAGAGCGCCTGGGGGCCCATGTTCGGGGACTGGGGCCACAGTGGGGCTGGAGCGTATTCCCACCGTCCCAGACAGCGGAGAACAGGCTGGTGACTCACTGTCTGTGTGAGAGACTCGCTCTGGATGCATGGAAAGCCCAGGGTTATGTACGTTTGGGATTAGACCCCGACAGCGATACGCTCTCCTCTGCTCCAGATCCAGAGCGTGTCCAATTTTGGGGCGGCTGAGGGACTGGGTCGAGCGGTCCGCCGGGTCCCGTTTCGATCGCCTGCCTGTCGCTGGTCCCCCCACGGTGTCTTCCCCCAATCGCGCTTTACAACCCGCCGAGGCACCCGATTCATTACAGCCGATCCCAGGTCACTTAATACTCCCCACTTATCCCCGTCTTCTCTGACAATAACACGATATCGTTCCGTTTCTCTGTAGTCATAATGAAAAGAGAAAAAGTATATAAAAAAAAAAAAAAATCATGGCCTGGGTCCTGGAACAGCTGAGTATGGGAAAGAGCAGAGCCGATTCAAAGGACAGGGTGTGTGACAGGCAGTGTAATGGGAAGAGTATGGCTTGGGGGGGTTAGCATTAGCATTAGCGCAAGGTCCCGACAACTCTGTAGCCCTGGATTTTGGTCTGCAGGAAGTAACCTGAGCCCTCGTGAAAACCACTGCCTCGATGTTCACAGATTACTTCCTGCTGTACACGACCTAGCACTCCCTCAGACAGGAACACCAACCCCAGCAGCCACAAATCCCATCTGGACTGTTTGAACAGCCTTTTTTATTGTCCAGAACTGAAGTAATGTGAAATATCTGCAACTGAATATGAACAAAAAAAAACAATGAAAAGGCTCAAAGTTCTTGCACGCAAAGTTCCTAACAAGCAATTTTTACCTCTTCACAACGATCAGTTTTTCCGATCTTGGACAAATACTTCCTCTCTTCCGGCTACCAGTGAGCGGCGGGAAGCTGACGGAGGTGTTCTGCGGAAAACCAGAATGCTGATGGCTTTCCTGGGAATTCCTGCAGCCCGATGTTTGCGGAATACCAGAGGAGCACTTGGGAAATGAAAAGCGCTGGACCGATCCGAGTGTACCTGAGATACGGAAAGCACACAAGTGACTGGAGAAAGAAGATGGCCGCCCACCCCCTAGCCCTGAACCCACATGGACAGAGCTCCTGAAAAGTACTATTTCAGCTGTCGTTACGCAATGAGAAGTGAAGGGGTCCTGGGGTGGGACGTCCTGTTAACACTGACCTGCCTGTGAGCCCTGACCTCAGCAGAAGAGGGGGGTTGGGATGGGTTTAACATAACATTACAGGCAGCCTGTCCCAGCCGACCGGGGACACAACACACCAAAGGCCTCACGCTGGGACGGCCCCAGCCTACCTAAAAGGGTCAGCGGTCAGGCACTCGAAATAGACACTGCGCCGTTTGTGCTATTCTCAACTCTGTCACATGATCTCCGCTCTGTCCCCGGGCACCGTGACATCACAAAGCCACTATGGAGACGAGAACAGCAGGTGTCACTCCAGTGACCGAATGCACCAATCATGGCCAGCTCCCGATGCTCCGCCCCTTTGTCCAGATGCTGACCCTTCAGTGCTCAGTGTGGTGATTGGTGAACAAACAGAGTGGTGGTGTAATAGTGTACTGTTCCCATTTCACCACCAACTTGGTCTGTAATTTCCCAAAGTAATCGGCTCAGTATATCTACCCTGTAGTCTGCAGAATTGGGACTGTATTGCTTTCAAATTCCACCAGGAAATGGTGTTCGCCGTCAATCCACAGTTGCTACAGGAGGCTCACTGCCCATACGTTTCCTTCCTCCATCTCTGTTCTTCCATCTGTTCATCTCTCTGTGGGGTGATAACCCAGGAGTTCATATCTTCTGCCTCAAACTCCTCGGCAGAAATGTACAAAGAACAGAAATAATGAACAGTGTGAAAAGGGGGCCTGGGTCTTGCCCTTATAAGAACTCTGTGTTAATATGAGAGGGGCAGGCACAGGGCGAACAGGACTGTGTCTTTTTGGCAGACCCTGCCACCCCTGCCCCCCTCTCAGGAGTCCTGCCAACTACCTCCACTCTCCCCGACACCCAGAGAAAGAGTTCACAAGAAATCGAACAAAGAAGCTTCTTTCTATTCGCAGACATGGCAAAAAAAGGAAAGGTTCTTTCCCCCTCCAGATTGGGAGGATGAAAAGGCTGGTGTTCATTAAATGATTAATTAGGTTTCTCCAGAAAAATCACACTCCTGCCAAACTTTCTTTTCCCCCTCTCTCAAGAGCTGTTCAAGAGCTCTCGTAGGTTGAGAGGAAGTTGCCAATCAAGCGGGCGGATGGAAGCTGAGGAATCCTCTAAAAACAGGGAAAAAGAAAGACCGCCACTGCACCCTAGAGAATGGGAAGACCATTCAGGTACCATAGAGGAGAGGAGAGGAGAGATACCTTCAGGGCCTACAAACGCAAAACCAGGCTTTTATAGTCTCTCCACAGAGTATATGTTTTTATTTATCACAGCGAACAGAGCCTGCCTCCACAAACTGGAGGCCCTAAGCCCCCCCCCCCCCAGAGAGACAGGAATTTGAGAGACACCCACCCCCCCACCACTCAATCTTTATTGGAGACCAAAGGATTTTCTCTTTTTAATATGAGAATCGGAGGGGTGCGGAGCAGTAAATTCTGCCTCTCAAACCCGCGCTGCTGGACGCTCCCCGAGGGGGGGGCGTGTTTGCGCTTCGAGCGCGGGTTTCTGGGGGCAACGAGGGGGTGGGAAAGGTGGACGAATAAATCACGGGAGCTGGATGAGGAGATAATAGGAGAATAATTAAATCTAAACGGTGCTCCCCCTCCGTCCCTCCCAAAACCCACTGGGCCTGTGAAGCTGTACCTGCTGCAGGCTAATTAAAACCCTGCTCCCAGACAGACACGCTGGAAAAGCAATAAAAGCTGGAAGCAGAGTACCTCTGCCCCAAGGCATTGTGGGGCAGAAAGGGAGAGCACGTCAGGGCTCCGGGGCCCACTTTACTGCTTTATAACCACGTTAAACACCAAAATTACACCAAAGGCCCTCCGGACCACGCACCAGTTGTGACCTGGTTCAACCGCCAGAGTAATACATACCTGGGCGCTGAGTCACCTTTCCTCTTTTATCAAAATCTTTTAATAAATATCATTAAAAAAAGACCCATACAGAGAGTTATGTCAGCTGTGGGCATTCATAGCAATTACAGCATTTGTAAAAGGGATGTAGCGCTATTGGAAAGTCCTGTTTCTATTGGCAACAAGAAGTCGGTGATACCTCATGGGCATGATGTGCAGCAGGGTACTGACGCCCAGGACCATGAATATCCCACTCCAGGTCTCCTGGCTATGCTTCACCCTGAATGACTAATGCTGCTCTATCAACCCTAGAACATGCATACTCATCATAATATCTCACAGCCTTCTCATAAAGCTGTATTTCGGTAATATTTTCCAATAAGGTTACATGAATTGGCATTAGCTAATGTATCTGTTAACCAACTTAACTACTCGGACGTTAATCTGTACAGCTTGAATGATGTATTTGTACATCATTAATTGATGTTAATAATGACATTAGTTCATGCGATTTCATATAAAAATGAAAGCACAAAAAGTCAATATGTGTTAATGGTTAACTAATTATACATTTCTCCTATGGTTTCCTAATGCTTAATGTATTTGTACATTGATTAATTGAACAGCTACAATAATTAATGCCAATGCATGTAGCATTATTGTAAAGTGTGACCTGTATTTCACTATGAAAAATGAGGCCATGGCACCAGCAGCCTGGCATTCAGGCTGGCAGGGCTCTACACGTTACTGAATGTTTATACCATTTCGGTCTAGAAAAATGTAAAAAAAACGTAGCGCACTGCAAAATAACCGACAGTGTTTATTCACGGATCCGACTAAATTAATGAGACGACTAACGTCAAACATTAAACTTGCTTTAAAGCGGAATTCTTCAGCATATAACTGTGTAAACCCAGGTCAAATCTAAAACGAGTGTTTGGGGGGGTTCCCAAATGAGGGAAAATTAAGAACTGGTGAGACCTTGCATAGATGATGCATTTTTCACAGTCCGTCGCATTTCAAAGTTTTATGTTCACCCCGCTATAAAAAGTAATCAGTTTGGCTTAAATCACTCCTTTCAAACTGTCAGAGGGAACTGGGGGAGAGCTTGGCTCTTACAGCTGGTGGAGAGGAGAAAGGGGGGAAAGGGAGAGAGAGCTTTCGGGTTTCACGTCCTGTTACCGGGGAGAAATATGCCAGTCTACGTGAAGTAAGCCTCGCAGTACAAGCGATGCTAATAACCAAAGCCAGTTAGGATGACTGTAGACAGAAATCAAAGCTCCTTCTCACAAACCAAAAGCCCCTCCAGCTAAACGCTTATCTCAGAGTTCCGCATTCTCCGGCCTTAGAGGTGGGGCTGGACTGTGAAGGGGTCAGGTGACCTAGCCTAAACAAAAACGTTCCCTCCTTATCGGAGTGCTTCTGCAGCTCTGCTTATGAGACGGCTCTGTGACGGAGATTAAGACTCGAGGTGGTTTCTCTTAAACAAATCAGAACGGACTCCTGAGCGCTCGTTTATAGCTTTAGCACGATGAGCGCCCGGGAGAGCCGTGGCGTTTATATTAGAGCTCTGGTTCACAGAGCGAGCGCTAATGGCGTGTCCACCCTTGTTGGAAACTGGTGAGGTGACAGGAATCGGACTGAACCAAATGATCACGTAATAGACAAAGTTTATGTGTATGATGTGAATGCCAGGATGAAACCACAGTTGGTCTGTTACCGTTTACCACCTCTCACAGTGAGAATAGAATAAAAAAGCTGTGTGTGTGTCCGTATGTGTATCCATGCCAGTGTGACTCTGCAGTGAGAATCAGTGATGGAGAAGTGCAGTTTTCTTTAAACTAGTGAAGATTACCACTTGGTGTGTCAGACAAAGGGAAATACAGGAGCCGGAATCCCAATGACTGAGCACACAAACACACTGCGGAGCCACTATAGAGGATGGACACGGCCCATACACTCAATCAGAAACACACACAGGGTCTCCACTCACAAAGTTCCCACAGAACATTCTAGTACAAATACAGTAGAACGTACCATGAGAAAGATTATGATCTTATTTAAGATTACAATCTTTGGGCTATATATACAGTATGTATATTTGTAAATAGTCTATATATTTTTGCTTGGAGAGCAAAAACTTTGTGGCGGATGTGTAAGCCTGTTGGGATGAATATAAGTGTGTGTGTGTGTACACTAGAATGCATGCGTGTATGTGTGTAAGAGAGAGTGCATGTGTATGAGTTGGAGTATGTGTGTATGCATGTGTGTGTATGTCTGTGTGATTGAGTGAGTGTTTGGGTATTCTAATGGAAACATGACTCATGCACATCTAGTTATCCTTGTCAGTATGTTTGTGTGTGGGTGAGGCAAGTGTGCGCACATGTGAGGGTGTGTCCATGAATTTGAATGTTCCCGTGTATGTCTGTGTTTGTATATGTGCATGAGTGTTGTGTGTATGTACTGCATTTGTATGAGTGTGTATATACAGTATGTGTGTGTGTATACGTGTGTGAGAGCGTGACTTTATGTGTGTGTATGAGTGTGTATACTGTATGCGAGTGTGTGTATGTACTGTGTGTTTGTATACTGTATGTGTGTATGTGTGTGTATCAGTGTGCACATATGTGTGTATGCGTGTGTGTATGTGTGTGTACGGGTCATTACATATGTGTGTGTGTGGGTCATTACTTTTGTGTGTGTGTGTGTGTGTGTGTATGTGTCAGTACATGTGTGTGTGTGTGTGTGTGTGTGTGTGTATGTGTCAGTACATATGTGTGTGTGTGTATGGGTCATTACTTTTGTGTGTGTGTGTGTGTGTATGTGTCAGTACATGTGTGTGTGTGTCAGTACATATGTGTGTGTGTGTATGGGTCATTACATGTGTGTGTGTGTGTGTGTGTGTGTGTGTGTATGGGTCATTACTTTTGTGTGTGTGTGTGTGTGTGTGTATGTGTGTGTATGTGTACATGTGTGTGTGTGTGTCAGTACATATGTGTGTGTGTGTGTATGGGTCATTACATGTGTGTGTGTGTGTGTGTATGGGTCATTACATATGTGTGTGTGTGTGTGTGTGTGTGTATGTGTATGTGTCAGTACATATGTGTGAGTGTGTGTCAGTGCTGAGTCAGGGCTCTCTCTGCGCAGTAGACAGGCTCATTAAGCAGTGGCAGAAGCAGGCGTGTGGGGAGCCAGTCTGACTCTGAGTTCAGGGAGAACTCAGCCAACAGCTGCTGGCTCTGCAGGACTGAGAGAGGGCAGCTAAAGCTCCATAAAGCCCCTGAGATCTGCTCTCCCTCTCCACACGGCTGGCCTCAGGTTCTCAGACCTGACTCAGCCCACAGGCCCTACAGAGCCCGAGGCTTAGTGCAGCCTTACACCCGTCTGCAGGGTCTGACGGCACAGCTAACCCTGGACTCCAAACTAGAGCCCCAAGCAGGGCGCTCTGATCCCAATTCCTTGCTCTGTGACTGCAGAGCTCCCATTTTAAGAGTGTTTGCACCTGAAAACTCGAGAGAATAAATTTAGGAGCACATCTACAAACTGGGATCCATAGTGTGCTTTGAAATATTTCAACTGAGGAGCACATGTGCGCTTTGGATAAAATGGCTTTGGTATAATCAGATTTGGAGAGAATTAGACCACACTGGGACTGTTACTGTTCACATCTCTCACACTGGGTACAGAAAGGTGTCAGAAAGGTGTGTGTGTTGTGTCGTGTGTGTGTGTGTGTGTGTGTGTGTGTATGTATGTATGTATGTATGTATGTGTGTGTGTGCGTGTGTGTGAGTGCCTCCACTTATGCAAGCTTCATTCTGCAAGCTGGACAGGGAGGAGACTCTCTGGCTATTACGAGACACGAGAGAAATGTGTATTTGAAAGAAAATGACAAAGAAAGCAAAAAAAAAAAGAAGAGACATGCATTCCCTGCCCTGGATGAGGAATGCTATAAACTCCTAAAAGCAACTGCAGTAGGTTAAAAAAGGTCGCCACTAACACTGCAACATTTCGACTTTCCCCTCCTTAAACAATAGGCGCTCTCCCGGCTGTGACAGAGGCACTGGGGGGTGTTTTTTGTTTGAAATGGCAGGCGGACTCCGAGTCCTTGTTGATTTAAGATGAGGCGATTTGCTTGGTTAAAGCGGCCTTTAACTGGCTGACATTTACGCCTGGTTCCGGCCGGCCGCGGCCCATCTGAGCAGATGCCGCCCCGCTTCAATGTCAGGGCCGCGACTTCAAAGGCAGCTCACGCCGCGCCTCGTGCGCAAAACGCCCCCCCCCCCCCCCCCCCAAACGGGTGAGCCCTGTGGTCTGTCCGCCCGGCCCGCTACCCGCGCAGTGAGGGGGGGGGGGTCCCCAGGGGCCCTGGGCCCCCCCGGCTGAAGAATGTGTGCTTGGCGTCAGGGATTGCGGTCAGGTCAGGTCAGGTCACAGAGTGCGGGAGACGGAAGGATGGAAGGTTTGCTCCACCGGTTGCCCAGGGAGGCCTACGAGAGCTGAACAGGAGAAGAAAAGCACTTCAGACCCCACAAGCAACCCCCCACCCCCCCTCGTCTCCAACATACACCTCCCCTCCAGGAAACACGGAACCTCCGAACCTCGCGCCCAGACGCAGTTCCTCCGGCAAAAGTCCCAGAAGGTCAGTCGCTCCGACGTAGAGGCAGAGAGAGAGATAAGCTGGGAGCTTATATCTGTGTACCACACGGGCAGTGGCCCATAAA